>NC_068293.1:28117551-28417551 GCF_025860055.1 Xyrauchen texanus | reverse complement strand
TTTACTGCTTTTTGGATACCACTTTGTTTTGTTTGCCTTGTTGGACTGTCTTTTTGGTTTATTGGATTATACCGCCTGCATAATAGATTT
The DNA here is from genome assembly GCF_025860055.1 of Xyrauchen texanus. Classification (NCBI taxonomy): domain Eukaryota; kingdom Metazoa; phylum Chordata; class Actinopteri; order Cypriniformes; family Catostomidae; genus Xyrauchen; species Xyrauchen texanus. The sequence continues at coordinate 28,417,461 of NC_068293.1, read as the reverse complement.
TTGCATCACTTGGAATTATTGTTTGTAACAGGAGTAATCTAGTTTTCTTGACACAGTCACACACACTGTATAGGCAAACGTGACTATGGTATTGGGAAGAGGGAGTTTTTATATATATAAGCAGATAATTACATAATCAAATCACTTTATTGTCACACGACAATATACACAAGTGCAGCAACAGTGGGTGAAAGTCTTGTGTGCAGTTCCGAGACACATAGCAATCATGACAGTGACGAGACATATACCAAATTACAATAAACAACATATTTACACAATACAATTTACATATCAAATGTACACATAATTACGCAACACAATAATATACACAACAGTAAAAAAAATACACACAATATAGAATACACATACAATAGAAATAAAAAATAAATAGTATATACAAATATATTTACAGCAGTTGTATTTTGAAGAGAATATAATTATGACAGTCTAGTGTGAGATAATAATATTAATAAAGTGCAGTGCTGATACATTTATCGTGAGAGATCAAGTGTTCAAAAGTCTGATTGCTTGGGGGAAGAAGCTGTTAAGTAGTCGGATGGTGCGGGTCCTGATGCTGCGATACCGCCTACCTGATGGTAGCAGAGAGAAAAGTCCATGGCTCTGGTGGCTGGAGACTCTGATGGTCCTCCGAGCTTTTTTCACACACCGCCGTACCAGGCGGTGATGCAGCCAGTCAGAATGCTCTCTACAGTGCTGGTGTAGAACCGTATGAGGATGTGGTGGTTCATTCCAAACTTCCTCAGCCGTCTCAAGAAGAAGAGGCGCTGGTGAGCCTTCTTCACAATGGCCTCAGTGTGGATGGACCATGTGAGTTCCTCAGTGAGGTGGACACCGAGGAACTTGAAGCTGCTGACTCTCTCCACCAGTGCTCCATTAATGGTGATGGGGCTGTGTTCTCTGTCTTTTCTCCTGAAGTCCACTACAAGTTCCTTGGTCTTACTGATGTTGAGGGAGAGGTTGTGCTCCTGACACCAGCATGTCAGTGTGTGCACCTCCTCTCTGTAGGCTGTTTCATCAATGTCTGTGATCAGTCCTACCACCGTCGTATCGTCAACAAACTTAATGATGGCATTGAAGCTATGTGTTGCCACACAGTCATGTGTGTACAGGGAATACAGGAGTGGGCTGAGAACACAGCCCTGCGGGGCTCCAGTGTTGAGGGTCAGTGATGAGGAGATGTTGCTGCCCATTCTTACCACCTGACGTCTGCCTGACAGGAAGTCCAGGATCCAGATGCACAGCGAGCTGTTTAAGCCCAGAGCCCGGAGTTTCACATCAAGCTTGGAGGGCACTATGGTGTTGAATGCTGAGCTGTAGTCTAAAAACAGCATTCTCACATACGTGTTCCTTTTTTCCAGGTGGGAGAGAGCAGTGTGTATTGTAGATGCAATGGCATCATCAGTGGAGCGGTTGTTGCGGTAGGCAAACTGCAATGGGTCCAGTGAGGTGGGCAGCACAGAGCAGATATAATCTCTGATTAACGTCTCAAAGCATTTGCTGATGATGGGGGTCAGAGCAACAGTATGCCAGTCATTTAAATAAGTGATTTTTTTATTGCTTTAATACAGGCACAATGGTGGACACTGAGGAGAGGGACAGGTTGAAAATGTCCATAAAAACACTAGCCAGTTGGTTCACGCATGCTCTGATGACGCGGTCCGGAATGCCGTCTGGAATCCACATTGGAGACCAACCGAAAGTAAACAATTATAGTGAAATGAACTTCTCACCCAAAGTGATCATATCACTTTAGAAGACATTAGTTTAACCAATGGAGTTGTATGTACTATTTTAAGTTCCACATTACAAAGTGCACTAAAATATCACCATTTACATTTGGCAGACGCTTTTATTCAAAGCGACTTACAGAGCCCTTATTACAGTGACAATCCCCCTGGAGCAACCTGGAGTTAAGTGCCTTGCTCAAGGACACAATGGTGGTGGCTGTGGGGAACGAACCAGCGACCTTCTGATTACCAGTTATGTGCTTTAGACCACTACGCCGCCACCACCACTCCCGTAAACAACTCAATTAAATAACATTTCCCAAAGTCTAAGTTGAAGGTTGACAATTTGAAATAACTAGGCCCAATATGCTCATATAGATTTCAGGCCCATTGCAATGAATACACAACTTATTATTGCTACTGCAATCGTGAAGGAGAGTGTGACATATTCCCTGTTGTCTTTTGTTTGTGTACTTTTATTTTGCAATTCCTGTTAAGTTCCTGTTACCTAGTCTTGTGATGTCCTGTTTTCCCTCCATGTTCATGTGTCTGGTTTTCATTGGTTCATTGTTTGATTACTTCGATTCAGTTCTAGTTTGTCAGTGGTTTTAGTTAATTGTCTTGTTATCTTGTTTTAGAGTTCTGTTTGTTCATTGGCTTTTGTTACCCATGTTTTGTGTATTTAAACCCTCATGTTTGCCTTTGTCGGTTGTCAGGTATAGTACGTGTAACCTTGTTGTTTTACCAAAGTTTAGTCTAGCCCGTGTACATGTAACCTTGTTGTTTTGTCAACGTTTAGTCTAGCCCATGTACATGTAACCTTGTTGTTTTGTCAACGTTTAGTCTAGTCAGTGTACTTGTAACCTTGTGGTTTTTGTTTTGCTCTAGTCTAGCCATAGTCATAGTCAAGTCAATTCTAGTTTAGTCATGTTTAGTTAGGTCCTTGGTTTCTTGTTTTTGTTTCACACTCACATTTATAGTTAGGGATACTGGTTTCCGTGCTTTAAGAATAAACTGCACTTGGGTTCATCTCAACTTCATCGTATTCGTCTCTGCCTGTTTGTCAACATCGTTACAGAGAGGGACAAAGACAAGCCATATTCACAAATTCGAGCCATTTTGTACTCCCCATGAAAAGTGCTGCAGGCAGTCTTTTTTTACTTTTAGCCCTGGCACTGCCCGCTGCCCAGAATCTAATGTGAAATTGTTAAATGTCAATCACATAACGCATTAAGCATTTTAAATGAATCACATATGTTAAAGCTTTAATTTCAACAGCTCTATTATATATAATATAGCTAAAATACCTTTTCACATTTCTAATTTTTGGAATGCAGAAGTAAACTATCACAGAGTATACTTCTATCACAGTGAATGGGACACAGAAAATAATATTTTTGCTTAAACATTTGCTCCAACAGCAAAAGAAGAGGAAAAATATAGAGCGTGGTGATTACGACAGTCAGAAGATGCCAAATTTACTGTCACCCCCATAGCAGCTGTATTAGAAACCCCATCACCATGAGGGCGGTGTTATTTTCCTCAAAACGAGCATAAAATATATTTAGCTCATCTGGGAGAGAGGCAGTGGTGTTCACGGCGGAGTTTTTATTCCCTTTGTAGTCTGTTATGATATTGATTCCCTGCCACATAGTTCTAGAGTCGGTTGTGTTGAACTGTCCTTCAATTTTGTGCCTGTACTGGTGATTGGCTTCTCTGATTTTTACAGAGTTTGTTTACGCTCCTCCGCATTCCCGAAATTAGTCTGTACATTAAGAATTACACAGCTGTATTAGAAACCCCATCACAGCAGTAGAAACTAGTTTTGATTTTAGTGATTCCAGGGTAAAACAGTTGTTAAAACATAAATTGATTACATTTTAGATTCTGTCAATAATTCAGTGTCTGCAAACATAAGCAAATGTAGATGTGCAAGAACCACACTTTACTTAAGAATACAATCAAACTCTTATGAGATCACATTGCAAAACCACAGCAGCAACAAAGAGTTAACTTACACAGCCCACTTAATCATCCAAGTTACAGATAAAAATAATGCATACTAAACCCATAAGACAAATTAAAATGAAGATCTCTGGGATATCAAGGGGCTCTATTGAGATATCCCTTCCAGTACTCTGCCAAAAGTGAGAATACTAATAATATGCTAAGGACTGAAAATTACCATCTCGGATATGTCTAAACTAGTATACTGGTAAACAAGCCTCCTGTTAGAAACAGGGATGATTTGAATCAACAAGGGTGAACAGATATGGATACTCCCTGCATTAGTGTTAATTGGAATAGATTATGGAGGGATTTGGCGAAGTGACCTTCAGTGTACTAATTGAAATAGTATTCAGAGTCAGCAGTGGAGTAATCAAGTTAAACACAGAATCATAAATCATCATGAGAAGCGCTGTCACAACGAAGCCATTAGCCCCCTGTTTTTCATCCATGCACCCTCATGGAAATATCTGCCATAGCGCTCCCTAGGTTAATAGGAACAGAAATGGCATTTAAAGTCTATTTGGATCAAATGTACTGTGTGCCTGAAAGTAGAACTCTGCTAATTTGCAGGTAATATGGATTGATGTGGTTAGGTGAAGGGATACTTCAGCCAACAGTGGAGTTGTACTTGGGAAGTCTTTAGCATACAAGATTCAACAGGTAGTTCTGTTAACAGTGTTGATGGTCAACACTGATCTGATTAGATTTACTTTACAGTCTTTAAAGAGATAGTTCACACAAAAATAAAAACTCTGTCATCATTTACTCACCCTCATGTAGTTCCAAATCCATATTGTATGAGCTACTCTGTTCTGTTGAATACCAAAAAAGAAGTTAGGCAGTATGTTAGTCTCAGTCACCATTCAGTGCATCATTTTACTGTGCAATGAAAGTGAATGGTGGCTGAGGTTGTCATTCTGTCTAGCATCTCCTTCTGTATTCCAGAAAAAAAAGAAAATCATTCCATTAGGAATATCATCAAGGTGAGTAAATGATGACAGAATTTTAGTTTTATATATAAATATTTAAATATATTGGAGATGCTTGGAAATTGATCCTGCTGAATAAACTGTACCTCACAAATGCTGAATGTCGTCACTTGAGCCTCCTGCATGCATATAACAGCACTCTGTGAGACAGAGACTGGGTGGTTTGTCAAAGTTTATAACATCTTTATTGATATCAACAAGTACACTCAAAGCAAATAGCTTTTTAATTGTTGCAAAATGAATGAATTGGATACTAAACAGTATGTTAATGTCAATGAAACGTCTTTCACAGAACAGTGACCACCAAACTTGTCAGAACACTGATAACAGGCTGAATTGGAATGCTTACATGGCATTAATCAAATAGCTACGTCTAATTAAACAGGCTTAAAACATGTCTTTTTCTAAATGTTGCACAGGTATTGCAATAAATTCTGATCACCCAAGCTTGGAAGACAAATAATTAGAACTGCCACACCATTCTGATGAGTGATGTCAGCGTCTCGGAGTGACCTTCCCACTGCTAATTAATTTTCATCTCGGGAAAAAAAAGACCCTGTTGTTGCACATTATTAATTGAGTTCATGAAAAGATGCGGCTGATTAATTTTTGTTGATAATACTTGTCAGTCTAGGGAGCTTTAGTGATCATTTTATGGCGTTGTGTTTTAGCGTTTTTCAAAGTTGATCAGAGTCATCTCTGGCGTGATTAATTTGTTACGAAGCCGAAGCAAAACTAAATACATTCTGAGTTAATTAGAAAACTTTGCTTTTGGAGTGTATTTTCTGTATACTAGATAAAAGCAATGAGTTACTGTTCAGTGTATGCCAGGTCATATCAGAGTCACTCTGAAACAAGAAGAGAGAGAAGAAAAGAAAAAGAAAAGAAGCTTTTTTTTTCTTTTGTCTGATGCAAAACTGTTCATCTATTATTAGTATACTCTACAAGTTCAATTTTTGTGAAACTTTTAAGGATAGAAAGTTACTTTATTTCCCTGAATTGTGAGGAACAGTTAGTGAGCCCTTTGGAATGATTTGTAGTTCTGCTGAATTGACAAATATGTCAGATTCCAATTTAGGGCCAATGCATAGGGTCTGGGAAAAAATCTTTATGCGTGGATCCCAACTTCTCAGATCCAATGAGTAGGCTATGCCATAGAAGACCTCAGTGCCAAAGGACTGGGGATGCTGCCTCTCTCCCCTTCATTTCCTGTCCTGCCTTTACAATCCCATCAATATATTATAAAAAATAAAAAGTCTGCAAAAAAGTACATGTAAAAAAATCTTGTTATTTTTTATATAAGAATCATACTTGAAGTGCCATCCATGGAAAGATACAAATAATTTCAAAGGCTTTTCTTTCACAACTGTATGCCATAACAGTTTTAACTGTCTTCTAATGTTGTAGGCAGTCAATGGCACTTACAGAAATATTAGGGTTCTCAAGAGCCTTTTCTCTCCATAAAATGAGTTCACAGCACAGAAGGGCTGCTCTTCTTTGATAAGGTATAGCTACAGAATGCTAGAGTGAAAACCAATATAAATTGATAATTGATAATAGAAAAAACATTTATCTGAAATGCCCCACTATAATCTGTGAAATTCAAGATGTCATTGAGCTGTTAAGAATGTGTCCTTTAATTAATATTCTGGCAATTTCCATCCATTATCCTTGACAGTCTACATAAATGTATGTGAATAGCGCAGCATGTCATGGTTATAAAATCATATTCATAGAACAGTAATTATACTGGAGCACATTTTATTTGTTACTGCTGTACTTTATTATACTCAAAATAATTTTTGAGGACTAATAAACAGAATTCATGTATAATTGCTACAGTGACAATAGTTTGCAATGAGCAAGGAGCGGATATGCTCAAAACTGGCATCGGCAAAATAAATCTTCGGTTCTTTCCGTTATGATATGCCTTATGCAAGAGATCGCATTATAGCAGCGAATTTTAAATCGCATGCAGTCTTAACAGTGGTTCCTAACTGGTGCAAGTTCAACAGCACTCGCAGAACAAACATGTTTCTTTCTTGTCCGCAGTTCAGCTATTCTCGCGTCAAACAATGAAGCAACTGTTTGTTCAGACACACATACAGTATTTCATTGCGTAGGCATAAATATTATAAATTATTTACTGGTGTTTCATTGTGGTGGTGGTGTTCATTTGCGCTCATCTCGTAAAAATTATCATTCCGACATGACTTGCATGCTCCAGATGGCCACCGTAAGTTGTTTAGTTGTTATTTTGCACCAGATGGCCACTGTAGATGTACATTCACTCACTAACTGAATTTGTCAGAGCAATTCTTGAGTTTACTCCTGTATTTAGCTTCTTTAAATTTTACTTGAATAAATTTCCATAAAGTAAAATTTTACAAAAATTTTTTTTATAATATTCCAAGGCTGGATCCGGCCACGACTTATTCCACTTATTGGCTGCTTTCAGTTTGTGAAGCCAAAGATAAACCAATAGTTAACCAAAACATTATTAGAATAATAATCTGTGATCATGTACTAACTGTAGCAAATTTCAGTTGTATAAATGTACACTGGATGTGTTAAGGTGCCTGCGTACCCCCACCATTATATGTAGGAAACAGTAATATGTGAGCTAGGAATTAAATTGAACTGTCCTTATTCTACATTATTATGTTAGGAAATTTATAATGGAATAAGTCAGGTTCAACAACCATTATTAATTAGATAAATTACAAATAACTAGATTATTTGTCTGAATAAAATTCTCCACCATTAAAATCGTAATACAATGTCTCGTCATATCCGCTCACAATTTCTATTGTAAGTAATTCGCTTTAAAAATAGAATTATGATTCATTCACTTTTTGGAATAATATAATTCTCATGGCTTATCAAAAATAATATTACACATATTTAGGTACAGCTTTGAAGCGAAATCTTTTAAAAACAGTGATGAGATTATTTATCAAAATATACCACAGTCAAATCATTTACATTTATGCATTTGGCAGACACTTTTATCCACATTATTGCTGTTCTAAACATAAACTAATCTAACACATACAACATGAAATAGTAGTAACAAAATGTGAAGGAAATTATCAATACAGAGAAAATAAACTTTATGGATTCTGTTGACAATGCCTTGAGAACCATTTATCCTTTGAGTCTAAATCGATTTGCAATCGGATTACCCAAAGTATTTAACTAATACACCAGCAATTTGAGCAAAAGTCTGGAGATGTACAGTACTTGCATGTCGTTGCATTTCCTTGCATTGCGTTTCTTGTGTTGATTGCTTCTTTGGCCCCTAGTCAAAATTTTGTTCCGTTGATGTCTTTGACACTGTTATGATCGCGGAAAGTTATTGTCTAGATGGCTGATAAAGTGGGCTTTGAAGCGAGGCCTTTTGCAAAGAAGACTCACGACTCCCATAGGGTGTGTGAACTGTAGAGCAGAGAGTGAGAGGCTTCCTAGGGACTTTTGTGTCCCGGGTTTTCATTGGACTCTACATGGCACAGAGGATTTGGAAGAAGCAAGAGAGCCAAATATAGGAGACCAAGCGACAGTTTCAAGAGAGTGTTGCAAGAGAGAATAGGGATTCGAGAGAGTTATTTTTGGTAGGAAAGTTTTGTACTGAAATTGAGCCAATCAGAAGTGGCTTTTCAGATCACATGGTCGACTGGTCTGTCCTTTTCAAAGTTGATTCACAATCCTTTTTGTGGAAGATTCTTTCAACTCTTTCTCAAAATAGTGCATGTTTAATCATGAACTTTTATATCTTGAACACAGTGCAAGAGACATGATATTCATTGTCATCAACATTCTCTACGTAAACAAGCAGGCATTTACATACTAAATATGACATTCTTTCATGAATATTATACATGTTAGTAACAAAGGAATCCCTGATTACAAATCATACTGGTTAATTCGTTGGTTTTAAAACATGGATAAAACATTACACGTTATGAGAAACCTGATTGAAAGGGTATACTCTCAGGTTAAGCCTTGAATAGTTATCATTTTTAGTATTATGAGATGAATCATACAAGATTAAAGATTATAATCATCTATTTGTCAGTTCCAAGTGATTTCAAATCTCTACACATATTTTACATTAGGCTATAATCATTAATTTGTCAGTTATAAAAGGGATAACAGGTCATAAAATCATTTTCAGGTTAATCTAGCAAGGCTTGGATTTGTATACATTGTGGGTCCATGTGGTCACTGCTGAGCTAAGAGATAATGTCATTAAAATGTGTAGATGGGGAAAGGAGGTGCCCCGGGGGATGAACAGATGTCACTGTGTTAGGTCTATGTTGATTTTGGGCATTGGGACTGTCTTCACAAGTCTTCGTTTCCTGATATGGCTGTGGATTTATACATTAAGGTCACAAAGTGTTACTTGGCCATTTGGTCTTACAGAAGGTTTAAGTTTGTGGAGCGAAGAAAGGTTTTCTTATTGGTCAGCTCTGTCATCACAAACCCTAGTTTGAGATTAAGCAGGCATGGGAGAGACAGTCTCCTTCAGCAATTTTGGCACCATGGATTAATTTTTATGACTCTCCAATTGCTTGGTGGAGGATCTCTCTGATCGGTGGAATGTGGTGTTGTGTTCTTTTGATGGCTTTGTTCATGGATAATCCTACAAAACCCTCATGTCCTTTCAAACTGTATGTCTTTCTTTCAGAAGGAGACCCAACGATCCAGTCTGCACGGTTGAGAGGCCTCTGCTCTTCCAAATTTTGTTATCTAATTTCCTGTTTGCATTCAAGCTACTGTGAATAGTCGGTCAAAATGGATTGCGTGTGGGAGCACACGAGTTGATGGTGTGAGTCTACACCATTTCTTTACAACAGGAACATTCTTGTGAGGTGTTTTTCTGTCACTGTAAATGTCAGTTTTATGACACCAGCAGAAATAAATTGAACTTAGCAGATAAGATTCAGACAGCTATGACACACTGCACTTTTTCATGATACAAGCATTTCATTGTTCTACATGCTTAATGTTTAGGTTTCAACTCATTAGTAATTTGGTTTAAAATGTGTAGTTGGCATGACATTTCAAACAGGACAGCTTGTATTATTTTACTCAACTGTAAAATAAGTTACATTTACTTTTAAAATTAATTTGTCACCCCACAATTTTAAGAGGCTTAAATGTGATTTAAATAGTTCAAAATGCAATATAAAATAATACATACACTTTTATGTATATGTGTGTCAAGCAATTTTCATAGTACAATCAAAATCAAAATAGCTTTACAGAAAATCTTGCATTAAAAGAAAATTAAACTGTAATATCTATAAAGTCTTTATATCAAATATCTAGTTTGATTAAATATGATTGTAAATTGTTGTGGCAAGGAACACAAAACTCCATAAGATTTTGGCTGATGGAGAAAAATAACCTTCGGAGAAACCAGGCTCACCGTGTGGGCCAGTTTGCCTCTGGCTAACAGCATGAATATAATGCCAATTTTAGTTATTTGTCTACAGTACAAGTCATGGTTTAAAATGGTTTAAAATTTGTAAACTAAGAAAGTGTTAAGGCCAGTGTTTAAAAAAATATATTTCTTATGAACTTTTAAGATTAATGGCAAATATTTTGTAAATCCATCCTGGATTAACTGTCGAAGTTCACATAGATGCATTGTTCTTTGTTAGTTGGCTGATGAAGTCTTTTGTTGGCAATTAAATTATAGTCTATGTATTAATTTCTAGAGTGTAGCCCATCAGTAGTGATGCAGGCAGAGATCATTGAGGTGCATTGCAGTTCAACCTGCAGGTCATTTCGATGAGGTTCAATGGGGTCCATCCTAAGACCAAGGTTCAGGTAATGGCATATGAAGTATCCAATGTCTTAGAGTTGGAGTTGGCATCAGTTCATCCTCTGAAATCCATTCTAATATACTGAAGTGGTGTCTGACTAGCACCTGCTGTAGTTTGCTGTCATCACTCAGATGAGTCCGACACTGCAGGAACGGAGCTGGATCTGGCTGGCTCTGGCTCTGGTAACCTGTGTGTGTGTGTGTGTGTGTGTGTGTGTGTGTGTGTGTGTGTGTGTGTGTGTGTGTGTGTGTGTGTGTGTGTGTGTGTGTGTGTGTGTGTGCGCTAGATTCTCTGGCACATAATGTGAATATGGAAAGGGTGGAATATTCTTAAAATATTTACCTTTCATGTTCTACAGTATTGTAAACAGGTTTAAAACGAGATGATGACGAGAAGATAATAACAGAATTGTAGGTTTTCCCTTTAACATAAGCAAGTGTGTGACCTTGTAAGCATTATCCTTTATGTCCAATCAAACACTGAGAGTGAATCAGTAAATACTATCAGTGAAGTTTAGTAAAAACAACCTTCGGATCTTTCAATTGTATCTACAACACAAGTCCCACAATATTCCAAACACTTTCAGTAAAATAATATAGCTTTCAGCAGAACCCACTGGTAAGAAATGTCCACCAACAGGACCATTTACATTTATGCATTTGGCAGACACTTTTATCCAAAGCGACTTACAGAGCCCTTATTACAGGGACAATCCCCCTGGAGCAACCTGGAGTTAAGTGCCTTGCTCAAGGACACAATGGTGGTGGCTGTGGGGCTCGAACCAGCATCCTTCTGATCACCAGATTACCAGTTATGTGCTTAGACCACTACACCACCACCACTCCGACACTTTTTGTCCCTGAAATAATATTCTCACATTCCAAAATCTAAAAACTGTTAAACCTCTGTCATTTCTGCCTGCCTTTTACCTCTCACTCACCCCATCAGAGAACATACAATCATCTGTAATTGTGATTACACATCACCCTTAAAACAAATCTGCTGCAAATTCAATCTATAACTGGACCTGAAAAAGGGAATGGAAATCCCATCCCTGCGAGCACTAAAGTAAACAATGGCCAAGAGTGGTGCAAGTCCAATCTGTAACCTCTATCCTGAGAGGACAAGGTTTCCATCGGCACTCTGTGAATTGGTGCACCCAAAATAACAATTGCACTAAACAACACAAAGCATTCCCTCTTTCCCTCATTGTTTAATTTTCTGCTTTTTATCTAAGATATCTTCCAGTGTGCAATAATCTTTGACCCTCAGCTTGTTGCTTTGTGGCAGCTTCCCTTTTAGATGGCTGATGACCTTGGGAGGGATGTCATTAAACCCTGACCCATTTGATGATCCCCTCATGTGGAATACATATGCCAAACGGGCCGCTTTCACACAGCAGGGGTGATGTGAAATACTTATAAAATATGACTTGACACACTTTATCAAATGGGGAAAGATGAAGAAAAAAAACAGCTGCTGCTGTCGTAAGCAATCTGGCCGTGATTGAATAAAAGTGTCAAGAAAAGGTCCGTTTGATGGTCTTTTGTTCTCTCCCATCCAGGATGATGTTAGTTTGAGCTGTCAGGGGGGAATCACAGCTGTATGATTTATCAATACTTGAGTGACCTTGTAGCCAGTGGAGGTAAGTGCACAACACCCCCATTTGAAATCTTGCTCAATGTCTACAATATATCTGCACTTTGGGAATGATGGCACATTGAAGAAAAGAAGGAAGTTTGGTTCTTTTGTGGAAGCCTTTGAGAAAAACAAAACAAAAAAGTGTACTACAATTAAAGAATGTCTCTGTTAGACCAGACAAATTACATTTATGATAACATATGACCTATGACTTGTGTTTAACTTAGAGAACAAAAATCATGCTTTTATCCTCAAAATGTTTAAAGTATATACATTTGAAACATTCTGTTTAATGCAATTTGTATGGGCAAACTTTGCTAATTTAAAATTAGTTGTTGCTGCTGCTTTGCTTTTAAACTTAAAAGTTATTTTCTGTGATATTTTTAACATCCTCTTCATTAACGGCAATGTGTTTATTTTTATTATTTTTTTTTTTTTTCAAAGGACAAGCATTGTTGTGATGAACAAGATGTTATATCAAAGGATGGCACATTCATTACACCCATAAACCCATCTGTGGAATAGACTTTCATGCAAATTTCTGAGAGATCTGCATAAGTAGTCCTTATTAATATCTTTGAACAGAACTCTTGACTGTTTGATACTAAAGTGCTCTTAATTATGTAGGTAAGGGTAAGGTGCTCCGAGGTAAATCTCAACAAATGGATAGCATTCAGGACATATGAGTGTTTTGTTCTTCAAACTGAACTGTGGTGGAACAATCATGGCCTCTAATGTAAAGTATGGTATGCTCAATGGATGGGTAGTTTATTTCTATATTACTGCTCTTGTTGTTGACATGTAATACCAGCCTGTATGTATATAAAGAATAATGCACATAAGATGACCGATTTTTATGTGTATGAGGTCACAAAATTGAGTTCCCCGTCTGTCGCTCACTCGACGTTGTGTCGAATGAAGAGACACTAGGGGACTTTCTTGAAGGCCTCGGTTTCCTCTGAACTTGAGAAAAGGCCAATGAGAAATTGGCAGACAGAATTTGCATGTCCCTCCCCCAGACATACGGGTACAAAAGGAGGGAATCGCGCATCTGTTCATTCAGATTTTATCTTCGGAGCCAAGCTGAGATCACTTCTGTTCCACTCACCTCTGCAGATGGATTTACGGTGCATATCAGCAGCTTTCTCCTTCTCTGGACGCCAATACAGCTTTGCCCCTGGGCGCTTTGTCAGCATTTCCTTAAAGAGCAAATAGACCTGTAAAAGAGTATATTTCCTCTAAAAGAGTATACACATTGGCGTTGAATGTCTTTTTAAAGATGTCTTTCTGCCTTTGTGTAGTTCCTGGGTGTGGCAGATACAGTATCTCTCCGCTTCTGATGGTCATAAGAGCTGCCTCGCATGTCTGGGCTGCGATCACACACAGGCAGCGTTTTATGAATGGTTCATGTTCTCGGTGCGAGAAAATAACCATGTCAACGTTGCGGTCGTGGATTTCTTTCCTCCGAGAGAAACCCACTTCAGCCGCCCCCGACCCGTACCTCCTTCCTATGGGATTGGGGCCAGCGCAGCTGGTGAAGAAGGTGATTTGGGGAGTGCAGCGGGCTCGGTTTCGCCGGGTAAATCCCAACGAACCACCCGCCCCCCAGCACGCTCGTTTGCTTCCATCCAGGTCTAACGCAAGACAGGCTCACCCCATGGCCAGTCTGAAGTCTCCCTTGGACCCCGAAAGCTGGATGATGATTTTGCCGCTGCATCGGAGCGGCGTCTGATGCCACCTTCGGGTCTTACCCTCCGTCTCCCCCCCTCTAGACGATAGACGATTGGTTCCTCAGGTCAGAGCGCTACTTACAGCCATGTGTGTAAAAGTACAATTAATAAAAAAACGAATTACTCAAGTAGAAGTAAATAATGTTAAAAAATTACTCGAGTAAGAGTAAGAAAGTACCCAATAAAATTAATACTCATGTAATGTGTAACTAGTTACTTTAATGTATAATGTAATGGATGTTTGCTGTCCTATATTCCAGTACATGACACATTTAACATGCATTACAGAATGATTAATAATAATAATAATAATAATAATAATAAAACTATGATTAATATTATTTTTAATAATGGAAATTGTCATCATTCACCACATGTTGTTCCAAACCCATATTACTTCTTTCTTCCATGTATCAGATTAAAGGGAATTTTCACCTAAATAAATGTAATTCTCTCATTTTATCATCCTCATGCCAACCCTGACATGTATGACATTCTTTCTTCTGCAGAACAAAAATTAAGATTTTTAGAAGAATATCTCAGCTCTGTTGGTCCATACAATGCAAGTGAATAGTGATCAAAACTTTGAAGCTCCAAAATGCACATAGATGCAGCATAAATGTAATTCATACAACTGCAGTGATTTTCAGAGGCAATATGATAGGTATGGGTGAGAAACAGATAAATATCTATAACTTTATAATATCTAAAGTCCTGTTTTACAATAAATTCTCCTCCCTCACCAGTACGTGGCAATATGGACAAAGAATTGAATCACCACAAACACAAGAAGGAGAATGTGAAAGTGGAAATTTATTAGAAAAAGGTATTTAAAAATAGATTGAACCAGTTTAATTTGAATTCCTTTAATGCTGCCTTTATGTGCTTTCTTAGCTTCAAATTTTTGTTCACCATTCACTTGCATTCTATGAACCAACAGAGCTGAGATATTCTTCTAAAAATCTTTGTGTTCAGCAGAAGAAACAAAACACACACATCTGGGATTAGGGCATTAGGGTGAGTAAATGATGCAAGAATTTTAAATTTTGGGAAAATTATTCCTTTAAGTAGATGTTAGTCAGAATGCTAGCCTTAATCATCATTTGCTTTCACTGCTTGTTTTACCCTACACACACATATTTACCCCATCTTTTGGGTTCCATAGAATACAGCAACTTTAAGGGGGCTGAAAGAACATGAGTGTGGGGAAATGATGATATAATATTGATTAAAGGCCAAACTATAACTTTAAGGACGCTTCTCATATTTGGACGAATCTGTCAATTAGAAGAGAAATTTGGAAACATTTTTCTAGTAAATATGATGGTGAAAAACGTGAACAATGTCACACAGTACCAAATTACATTTAATGTTTAATTATATACTGAAGCAAAATCATGCTTTATTCATGCCTTCTGTTGTTATTTCACAGCTTTTTACGTCCTGCGTGAATTTAGTTCAGTGTAGTTCCAGCGTTGTCAGTGTCGAAAGAATCTAGATAATTAGTTCTGTACACTGAGGGTAAATTGCACTTTATATCTGTGTTTGGAAGCGTGTTGTCCATAAGACAAAGCCACCCACATCTGTCAAAAGCTGTGCATGCGCCAACCTTGCATGTGCAGCAATGCTCACAATCACGATAGGCAGGGTAAAACATTTGCACTTGTATGTTGTATGGATGTTTACAAGGATATATACAGTAGAAACATTAAATATTGTAGTGCTGATACAAAAATGTAAACCTAGAAACTGAGGTCATAAGAGCCCATAGTAAATATATTCTTGAAACCCTCCAACATCATAACCCCCCCCACCTCATCCTCGTCTCACAGATACATGGGACACAACATTTTGTTTTGCATACCTGCTCGGAAATGTGTAGTTGCGCCACTGACGCAACCCATTGTAACAAAGTAAATGTAAAAACATTTCATCAGAAATTTACTTGAGTAAAAGTGAAAAGTATCCACCATAAAACATACTCATGTAAATGTAGTGCGTTACTATCCACCTCTGCTTCTATGTATTTTGATAATTTATCTAGTCATAAAATCTACATTCACAATAATTTTTAAAGACTAGATTTCCAACATTATCAATCATCAACAACATCATCAAAATCAACATAATTTTCCGTGGGTAGACTGGGCTGCACTGAAACATGTCTTTGCAGCAATGCTTCAAATAAAAACTAATTAATTTCCCCTTCTTTCACTAGGAATGCACAATTGCCTTTGGAGCAGCCCATTGATTGGCAGGTCTGTTTTTCAGTGGATACTGATGGCTTGAATGGTGAAGGTGCCCCTTTGTTTAGAATTTATTGACTAGAGCCAAAAGAGGCTTAGCTTTAACATGGTCTTCCACATCAGTTTCAGGGCTTAACTATGGAGTTAGCACTTTTCACATGACAGTAAATAACACTGTTGGTCAAATAATTCATTAGCACAACAATAAAGAGAAGAATTCCAGGCAAATCAGTGTGTGTACTTGAAACCCAACAGAGACGAGTGAAAGGAGGGGTAGACAGAGGCTAATAGAGACAGCTTTGTCACATGATAAGTGGTGTGTTCTGAGAGAATCTGGCCAATGACTAAAGAGGAGAGGTGTATACAGATCAGGTAATGGCTGGGAATGGGGTGGCTTAAGAGGTATAATTTACCTTTGTATGTCCCATATACTTCAGCTCATAAACAACAAATGGCTTCAAAATGACCTAAAGCCACAGCAGTATAGACTATTTTTATTTTACATAAGAAAGCATGAAAACATTGAATTATACAAGCTAAAAAAGAACCTACAGTGGCCCTAAATAGTATTTGGATACTCAAGGCATTGCATTATAACAAAATATCTAATCAAGTTGTTTTTGCATGAAAAAAAGATAGATCAAGCATACTTTTCAAGCAAAAACTTTCATGAAAAGAAGTTTTATATTCTGATGATTTCTGGTCATCGATGTGAAAAACTACACCTGTCACTTCTCTTCTGGGGCACATGTGTGAATCTGAGGGAAACTGACTTCATCCACTAAATGTGACCTTGGCACCAGTTGGTTACAAGTAATTGCAAAAATGGCTGAATAAAAGTCCTTAGAAAAAATTTAACAATTGTTTGCAGATATCACTAGGTTGATATATGTTATCTAATGCATATAGAAAACAAAAAATGACTATGAATTAAGTGTAAACTTCAATTCAATTCTAATTTAAATTATATTTCTATTTCAACACAAACATCCGCTTAGTAGGCCTACTTTTATTCTGCTGTGATCAAAACCGGCAACTGCTCCCTCCAATCTCACAGATGAATAAAGGCATAATGATTTGAGCCTTAAGTGAATATTCTGCAGTTGGACAGATGTTCTCTCTCTTTGTGCGATTCTTGTTTGTGATCAATGAATCTAATAAAAAAGCTGATTACAAAACATCCTCTACAAGGCTAACAAATATTTGCCCGTGTAGCAGCTTGAAATACGTAATGCTGTCATAGATAAGTATGTTTGAGCAAAGCCTTGCTGTGCAATTACTTAATTGTTTCAAGTATACAAACTGTTCAAGGGTGTAGACACATTGTTTAGAAACAATGATTTAGTGATAAGTTCACAAAAGTAGCTCACTCTTTCAACCCTCGTATTAGCAACAGTGAAGAAGAATCTCTCATAACTTTCCTAAGTGGCTTTCAAAATTTAGAGTTGAATCCTGTAACAACTGAACATTATATACCAACAGTAATGACTTTAATTGAACAAAAACAGATGCATCTTTTAAGTTCTTTCAATGTGAAAAGATGACAATCTGTCATCTTATGTTTTACTTATGTTTTTATCTTTACCACTGTAATATATCTCCTTAGATTAATTAGATGCACTGTCCAATTACTAAAGCTGGAATATTCACTGAAGGCTCAAATCATTATGCCTCTATTCAGCTGTGAGATTGGAGGGAGCAGTTGCATTGTGGGATTTATTATTCACTTTAGATCAATCTATACGGCTGTGCTTTTGTTTAATATTAATGATGCGACAATAGAAGAAATGGTGTTGCATTTGCGTTAAGTATTTTTTTATTTGTTTGTGTGTGGTGAGGAGATAAAGAAGGGGAAATATTAGTCCATTTTTGCATTTCATAAAATTTCAGACATGTCTGGTCAGGAGCTTTTTAAACAAGGTAAACAATTATGATATAAAATATCATTCGTATTTCTGACTTTTAAGTCAATAAAATATGTGAAACTTTCACAAGACAAGAATATAACTACCATACTAATCTTGATACACAGAGCACTTGAGTTCCCATATCATTTTGTTAATTCCAGTGTTAAACAAAAAAGCAGTTTCTGTTATCAGGGGAATCCTTTCAGATTCTTCTCTCCCAGACTTTCAAAAACAAGTGCAAGATTGTCTGTCCAGAAGAACACCTGTAAGACACAGAGGAGCTTACCTAAGCCAACCATCCTGACCAAGTCAATATGCAATTATTTCAACTGAAGATCCAACACTGTCCACATCAAATGCTCAACATTCCTCCAGCAGATTAGCCAAAATTATCTTTCATTATTTTGGCTTGCATGGTTGAATTGAAGTCTATCTGTTCTGCATTGCGATGAAATTTGAGACAGCTTGAATGGCAGGTTGGAGTTTGGATATTACTTACCTTTTAAGAAGAGGGCCAATGGTGGTGGGAGATTAATAACTGAACACTGAGTGCCTTTCACTGATACTATCCCTCTGGTCTTCTGATAAAAGCCTGTTGAGAGGTTAAATTAAATTGCTGTAATAAATGCTTGGTTTCATCGATGCCATATCATTGAAAATCAAACAAACACCGACAGGCTTTTGTGCGATGAGGATCAGAGAGGGAAAATGAATAGGCGGCAAAGGGCGGGGGAGCATGTAGGGAAGTATTACTGTACGTACATTTGAATCTGACTTGTTTTCACTTAAACATTAATTAAATCGGAGCTAGAGGAACAATTATATTGATGAATGTTTTTTTTTTATAGCTACTATAATTAAATGAATCCATTTAATTAACAAATTATGTTTATCTTCCCCAGAGAGCAACATTAGACTCATGTTCTCTCTTACAAACAAGCAAAATATGTTGTGAAATGATCACAGGGACCAGAAAGAAAATAAAACTGAGTCAGAGACGGCAAAGACAACCCAATGGGGTGTGAATTACCATCTCTTGTTAAATATGAAAAACAGCATCAAAACTTTTTCATATCTGTTCTAAAGAGATCTGGTTCTCTGATTTGCAAATGAAATTTGATAGCACTGTGTGTAGATTTTGACAGCACTTTTTCCCCCTACAAATGTATTTCATTTGTTAAATTATTTAAAAAAAAATTATGGATGGATTTTTAATTAAAAAAAAAATACTTCATCAAAATAACTACTTCAGCAAATGATGTAACAATTTTCTATTTAATCACTTTTGGCATTTCATAACTTCTCAAGCATTATATAAGAACGTCTGTTTTATATTGCATTTAATATAGCACTATGTATATCTTGTGTATACCTTATGTAGCCTACTACTGTATTTCTATCATTTTTATTGGGAGCCGTTAATCCTTATAATAAAGTTGTTTTTTATTCTTTTTTAATTATTACTATTATTATTAATAATATTATGATTATTATGATTAGTTTGGTACGGTGGCCGACAGAGCTCAACGTGCTGCAACCTAAAGAAGACGCAAGCAAATAGAAAAAAACGCATGCAAATAAAAAAACACCCGCAAAACATCTTCATCAGTTTCACAACACACGTGTGGTCCAAATATTCACAACACAACAAAATACAGAAACGCGCTGCAAAAGCTCACAACACAACCAAATACAGAAACGCACTGCAAGTAACACAGAACACAACGGAAATGTTTCCGGGGGAACCAAATAAGTGACGAACCCCGCTGGGACGTGCTTATTGCACGTGAGCATCCCTATGCCCTACTCCCTTCGAAGGGCAGACGGCAGAGCTCTTCAAGTGGGACTTTGGAGTGAGCATGGCACTAGTGTGCCATTTATGTAGCCGTTTGGAACGCACTTGATGAAGGAAGCAATGAAAGACAACTTCCAACATAATTATTTTCACCTGGGATGTTCCCATGACAACGCAGCACGTTGTCCATCAGCTGAATAGCTGTTCTGAGGACAGAAATATAATGCTGTTATCATAACGGTTGCAAATAAATTTATTTTTACTTTACAAAAAATTTTTTAAAATATGCGTTTTATATATCCGTTATAAATCTGTGTGTCAGTGTCTCAACTTTAAAACATTGGACCCTACATTACCTACACCTTCTTATGAAACCTTTCTTTATGAAAATTTAAACATAACATTAAACAATTTGTATAGTGTAACTCAGAGCCATGGAGAGAATGGCTCTGGTGTAACTGATGTAAAGATTAATATCTTTCCTTCATGTTCTTCTTCTCTATCTTTTTTATTTATTTTAGTTTTCAGCTCATTGTTCTTTTCTCATTTCTGATGATATTGAACATATTGTTAATACATTTTGTATATTGTATACAAGTTGTATGTCATAAAAAATTAATCTCTGGATGTTTTGCGGAAAAAAAAAAGTTTAAATAAATAAAATAAAATAAAGTAGAATTTTGAGCTGTAAGCAAAGAGTAGAAGAACTATAAAAAAGTATAATATTCCAATATAATATTATACTATTATTTCTATATACAATATATTACAATATTATTTTAATATTATAGTTTATTTATAAAAAAAAATATATATATATAGGCTTTCAAAGCACGTCCCAGCGGGGTTCGTCACTTATTTGGTTCCCCCGGAAACATTTCCGTTGTGTTATGTGTTACTTGCAGCGCTTTTCTGTATTTGGTTGTGTTGTGAGATTTTGCAGCGCGTTTCTGTATTTTGTTGTGTTGTGAATATTTGGAGCACACGTGTATTGTGAAACTGATTAAGATGTTTTCTTAATTTGCGGTTGTTTTTTTTTTATTTGCATGCGTTTTTTTTCTATTTGCATGCGTCTTCTTTAGGTTGCAGCACGTTGAGCTCTGTCGGCCACCGTAAGTTTGTACCTCAAACACTATCCTTTCACCTGGGGGGTTGGCCCTAAAATATATATGATTGTTTTAGGAATTTCTCATTAACTACATAAATCCTATTAATAATACAATATATTATTTTATTCGTGTGTTCATATCCTTACAGTGCTACAGGGACAAACAGATCTGCGATAAAGAATGAACTCCCATTAGAGCGTTACGTCTCTGTCTATGACAACTAAACAGTGCCATCTGGAGGGAGAAGACTGTAACTACAGTAGGATTGACCCACTCTGGAGAGACACGGCACCCCGATCCATTGTGAATCAAATCTTCATTTTTTATATCAAGAAAAACACTGGCAGACATAAACTCGTATAGTTTTATGTAAACCTACACTATATCGAATGAAGACCTTGCATACGGTATAATGGATGTGCCAATGCAAACACTGTAATGTACAGAAAGAGAGTTTCAATAACAAAATAGAGGCTAACTCACTATAAGTGGGACTTTCTCATTAAAACTGAAAATGTTCAGTACACCTAATTTCAATGAATGTTTGCTAGCTGGACTCAATAACATAGCTAGCTTGTATCTATAATTTGTATCTAAATAAATTGTCTGATTGTGGGAATCTCCACAAATTGCTTCATTTATTTATTACTTTCAAATTATCATTATTTTTCTTTAACAACTTCACAATTAATATTTTTTTTTAGGTATTGGCTTTGAAAGATCAAAGAGTCACACAATTAGGTTACATTTACTACAATAATTCAGTGTGCTTCTCCCCCAATCCTACTGTATTATTTTAAAGAGGAGAAGCCTTCTATAGTTCATCATCTAAATTTAATACATCAATTAAAAAAAAATTTTTTTTTTAATAACACTGCACTTTTACCACCAAATCAGCCTTAACTGTATGATGATATGTGTATATAGCCATAACTCAAAAATGTTACAACTATAATCTTTATTTTATAAGAAAATGAATTGATTATCTGGCATGTGACTCTTTTATTTAAGTAAATTTGTGTCAGTTTGACATGTCATCAGACAGAATCATAATGCTAACCAACTAACTTCTGAAAAAAAAAAAAAAAACAGTATTAGTGCACAAATGAGAGAGTGATATCTCCTTACCAAGCAAGTCACAATTTTACAAAAAAATTAATCAAAGTGACTCAAAGATGTGCTCATTTTTAATGTTATTCGAAATAACTAACATGTTTTCAACTTTTGAGGAAATAATGTTAGAAAAATCCACATAGAGTATATGGACATCATGTTTATCAGCGTGCTGACGCGCGAAAAATTAATGCATTTTTAAAGCGGCAAATCAAACGAAACTAGGGCCCTACCCTTTACAGCCAAACTCAAGGAAAAACTTTGTGTTTTTTTTTTACCAGAGGCACTTTTGTTGGCTCTGCGCCACTAGAACCATTTCATGGAAATTGACATCATGCTTTGTGTCACATGACTCGGTGCACCAGAAATGTAACCATTAAATGACAGCCTAGAGTGTTGTGAACATTCTGTTTAAATAATTAACATTTTGAGTTGCGTATAGCGAAGCCAGGGCTGGACTGGTTATTTGACATACCGGGCATTTTCCCAGTGGGCCGACGCACTTTGGGGCCGATCAGGGGTGGACTGGGCATCGGGAGAACCGAGCGGGCCGAATGGGCCACGATAAACAATAATGAGCCGCCGCGTTATGTAGCCCGCTCAACTTTTGGGCGAGTTGCTTTGTAAAATCTCAAGCCGATTTCTCTTCCCAGTCCAGCCCTGAGCTAAGCCGAAATATAACGTCTACGCATGTGGACGCGGTGTCGCGCGAAGTTAAAGACTGATGCATAAAAGTTGCTATATTATTCATATAACCAATAAATCTATGAGAAAACAGCTTAGAATTTGTTTTGCTGTTATTACACATTGATTGTATTTTCATTGTGTACAAATATTTTTTTTCACACCAATGTTTTTCTCTCAATATTTATATGTGAAGTAATTGAGTAAAACTACTTATAAAAAACCTTTTGTAATTAAAGGTGTACATATAATTTATTTCAACACTTGAATATTTAAATCATATCTATGAATTTCTGCAACCTATTTGTTGAATTATTGTTGTTGTTAGGCAACTATTAATTAAAATAAAAACTATGAATTCAGCAATGATAATTACAGTATAATAATAATGATAATAAAAATAATGGAGTCTAATTAAATAATAATTATGATTTTTTTTTTATCATCCATCAGCTCAACAGCAAGGTTTGGCATCAAACCTCAGAAAATAATTCACAAAACCAACAACATTACTACATTTTTTCAAAGCTTATTGTTTTTTTGGTTTTTTAATCTTTCTATGTCTCAAGGCGCTGGGTGCTCTGTCATAGCAATTTGTTAGTGCCTTGTCCCATACAACGAATATTACAAAACAAAACAAAACCTACCTATCTAATTTCCTACCCTAAACCTATACCTAACTTATAGTGTCAGAAAAAGCTAATGGGAGATGAAACAAACAATTTCTGAAGCAACCACAACATTGTGTGGTTCTTCTATGACACTTTCAGCTCATGTGTTGACTTGCATGCTCTTCAGGACTCGTACTCTGGTGCTTTTTTTATTGTGCAACACTCAATCAGTTGAGCTACCATGCACTTTGATCACACTTAAACAGGCTTGTAAATGAAGTTTATTATATGTAATGCAAACATTAAAGGGCACCTATTATGCCCCTTTTCACAAGATGTCATTTAAATATTTTGTGTCCTCAGAATGTGTCTGTGAAGTTTCAGCCCAAAATACCCCTAGAGATAATTTATTATACCATATTGAAAATGCCAATTTTGGGGTGGGAATAAAAACGAGATGTTTTTGTGTGTGTCTTTAAATCCCAATGAGCCGTTGCTCCCTACCCCATATCCAAGGTGGAGTTTTGACATCTCTGCTTCAGATAACTAGATATCATATGCAATATGACTGACAGCAAGACACTGATGAGGGAGAGACTCCGTCAGAAGTAACAACTCTGAGAATGAACCAGGAAGATTCTGAATGGTTATTGAATACATTTATTTATTTGTTCAGCAGTTTTGCAATGATGGATGAACAAAACACACACACACAAATACTGTTACAACATTCGCTATGCACTATATTGAAACAACACACACAAACAAACATGTACGTAGGCAGTGTCCGTAAACAGTCGTGGGAACGGTCTGTAAAAAGTGATGTCACTTTGTACAGAATCTGCAAACAGCTTGTACTGAGACAGTGCTTATGAATAATGTGGATTAAAAAAAAGGGCTGGGTGAATTTTTATCATTATAGGGTGGTTGTGTACACACTGCCAACACACATTTATGTCATAAGATAGCATTATGTGAGGAACAGAGCAAAAATTAAGTGTTTATGAACTGATAATTGCTGATTTGAGTGAAAGGAGATAAAAGTCATTGTTGTTTTAGCACCTGTAGTGTTCATTCCACCAGGAAGTTGCCATGTTATGTACAACAGGCCACATAAAATGTAGTTATTGTAACATGATTCTATGATCAATTTGCAAATGTCACTGGAGGAGAAATATGACGTATGTCGTAGGAGACAGGACAGAATTTAACAACATCCTCTCTCACACAATTTCCTCTCGATTTCATTCTATCCGGGAAAATAGTTACTTTTTAATTTTGTAATACTTAAGCTTAATTTAATGTTTTTTACTTTCACTCGAGTATATTATTTGCTATGTACTTGGACTTTTAATTGAGCATTTTCACTCATTATACTTTACAGTATACAATACTTTCACGTATGAATAATTTCTGAGTAGTTTATTATGCCCTGCTCTGATTTGCTCATTTTCAGAGCCATGATAATCAAATTCCCACCTTAAGTGTCTTTAAACAGGACACCATCTTGTTGTTTGAGTCTTTTGATTTTGTCACTTTAAGGGGCGAGCAGAAGCTTAAAAGCATCCACACAATGTTTATGTTTAATTTAGGAACTGTTAGTTAAGGGATATTGACCGCACTATTTCTCATTTTAGAGGCCCTATAGACGATAGAAATTACGACAGACAAACATATACAAAATATGCAATGTAGAATAAAAACACTCGCTCAGAAATCACGTGTATTTAATTTGAAGATAATACAGACTTATGATCACAGCTGATGAAGTTAGCACAAACATAAAGTTAACTCAGATTATATTTATAATAATCACACATATCTACTCAGTTCAGGAAGTTAATTCAGTTCCATATATAGTTTTATAGACACTTCTTCGGTATCATGCTAATGTGCTTTTAAAATGTATCTTTTATGGATATCTCAGCAGATTTATTGAGATCAATTAATATTTCACAAAAAAAAGGTCCAAGTGTTTTTAAGAAAAAAATGATTTGTCGTAGTAGCATTTAAAGGGTTAAAAAAATAAAAATCATATCATAACAAATGGAGACAAACACAAACAGCAATACACCCTGATTTTTTACACCCAATATCAGAGGTCCAAAAGACGCCCATGTGTACTGAAGTCTCTCAAACCACATTATCACTTCCATCTATTTTTATTCTCTCTGTGTAAGTTCAACGGCCACATAAACTCATATGGATAAAACATTTCCTATTCAGTGCCATCAAGCATTAAATGTCTTCTTAAATAGCTCTTTTATTAAGCCTACCTGCAAACCGACTCTTTCTATTTTGAGTTTCCTCAGAAGCCACCACACCCCCTAAAAACTACAACTTCACAATATTGACATAACAACCTGTTCTTTAAATGTAGCAGTACAGTATGGAATCGCTGATCAACACAATCCCTTTGTGAAAAATGAATACATAAAAAAAAATTCTTTACATTTGAATTTCACGCCTTAAATAGAGTTCATTTGCTCTATACATGTACAATAATATATGGTATTTTTAATTTGATGTTCACCTGCAAATGATAAACAACAAGAATTTACAAACACTTGTATCCTTCCCAATTGAGGTCAATAATGTTTAGCCATGCAAGTTTCACCTTATTAGTTCAGTCGATAATCACTGTCTCAAAATACATGTCTTACATTCTCTAAAATCTGCCATGCAGTTGTTGGGCATATTCTGAGTTTTTAATGAAGTGCGACATAAAGTACTTGCATTCATATGAGGATGTCCATGTGCCAATATCAACAGATGCTCCGTGGCTGCCATGATCTTTAAATTGTCTAATGAGCAACAGAAAATGCTTGTCTTTGATGCACATACAGTGCATAACTACATTCAGCACAGTGAGCCTTCATTTAACATTTGGCAGTGAGACATGGGGTGTGACTCTTTATTGATAGAAGAAAATGTGTGTGCATACATCTTTATTAATAAATAATGCCACAAATACAATGACAGACTATGGATGACAAATGCATCGATATGTGTGAAAAATTAGGTTTATGCTTATTTGTTTATGCTCCTCATTAATATCACTAAACAGTATTTTATATGAAAATCTACTCTGCACACTGCAGCACATGCCTACATCAACCAAATCTTTCATATAAAATACTAAAATCTTTTCTGGATGATGCTGCAAATGTGAAGAAAAATCACTGAATCTGAAAACGTCCGTCATCTGTGATTTCTCTATGCAAAGAACAACATTAGTGGTCAGTCACATTGTTTTAGTTTCAGTAGTTTGTTCGATCCCAGAACAAATCTCTAAACCTGTCTGACATGTGTATTTGTTTTGTTTTTGCTTTTTTCTGAATATCATGTATGTCAAGCAAATGTGCCTGTGCTTGGTTATCAAAAGCTTCTGTGAATCAAGACAATGCAGGCTTACATGAATGATGGGAAAGGCCTTTATTTTGACATCACAATTTATTTGCCATGTTAACACATACATTTTTCTTAATGTAACATTGATTTCCTTTCAGATTAAAATGAACCTGAATTTCATGCACATTTTCATTAATCAGTTACATTGTGATATGATATGAATGAAAGTTTAACTAAGACATAGAACAATCCATTCAGAGATAACCAGGCAAACAAGCATGTTAGGCTTCCATATTTTGTAAAGTAAATGTTCATTTTGGTATCTCATGACAGCATACCTGTTCTCGTGTATCAGGTTTATACAGATTTGACCACAAATTAGTCATTAACTGTGAAGTTCACAATGGAGGGAGGCATTCCGCATGCTCTTGTAAGATCTTGTGCTATTTTTTAATCACAGTTCTGATTTGTCCCTGGCTGCAACTCTGCCTACTTCAACTCTTCTCCTAGCATGTTGGCATAGAACACGCAATCCACAGAGGCAGCAGCTGCAGTGCAGTCAAGCAGTTTTGCATACCAGCACATATGGCTCAAGGGGGAGAGAGAGAGAGAGAGAGAGAGAGAGAGAGAGAGAGAGAGAGAGAGAGAGAGAGAGAGAGAGAGAGAGAGAGAGAGATAGGCCAATGTGAATTAACCCATTCTCTGGAATTCCATAATATAGGATTGAGGATATTAGCAGTCATTACAAAGGGACAGTTTTTAGCAATGTGGCTTATGTGACTGATTTCTATGAAGCCATCTTGTGGAAACAGTGTTATAATTTAAAATATTAAAAATGAAAAATTATGGAATTATTGAACTAAAACTGGGACTTTTTATTTTATTTTAAATGGTCATAGTCTTAATTTATATGCATGCAAAAAAAAAAAGAAAAAAAAATCTTCTATTTCTTCTTTTTTATTTATTTTTTTATTTAAATATATGTTATTGTAAGACTGTTGTAGCTCCTAAAAACCTGTTTGGGTGAATTTTTAAACGTATGACGATAAAGCCCCGCCCCGTTTTGAGGCATTGAAACGAGGCAGTAGCGTAATTTGTCTTGTCAAACGCTTAAAGCGCTTGACATCTCTAGCTGTCGTGTCGTTTTCATTTGCGGCGTAGTGAATGACGTGATATCCCGTTTATTTTAGCGGAGGACATGCGTTTATGGGTAGCGCTTTGTTGAGCGGGATACACGGCTGCAATAATACACCAATAACAACTGAGAGTGAGGCATTGAGAGAGGACGATTACAGTGGATTTAATGACACTCCATCAAAGCATCATATTCTGGTAGAGTGACTCTATTTATCGCATATTACATTTGTATTTGTAACAGTGCTGGTTGGATTCTTTTCTATATGCGTTTGCTATTTATGCGTTAAAACATGATCGCTCCACAGCCTACATTTAATTACAGTGTTCAAATACGCTGTAAGCTTAGATGTGTGTATAGAGTCTATATGCGAGAGGGTTTAATTTCAGTATTAGGGTTTTGTGACTGGGTTGGTCTTACAGAATGTAGTTTAAATGGATTGAAGTGTTTCCTTCAACCAAACATGACACGCTAGATGAATTGTGCTGAACTCTGCACTGACCTTAATCTGAAAACTCCATTACAGCAGAGCAGCTGTAGGCTCTAAATTCAGATGGAGTATTTCGTAGTTTCGGATGGCACAGTGTGTGTGTGTTATAGTGAGAGATTCCTTGGGGTTTCCTTCGTGGGTATAAGGTAGCAACAGACATGTGTTTTTAAAGATACACACTGCCTTGAGTTGCTTTGAAAATTTGAAGAATTTAATGAAGTCCATAGCATCTTTGAGTTGATCGCAGTTAGTGCTACATTCTGAGAGTGTAAAAACAGTCAGATTTAAGGTGCATTCCTGTCAACTTGTTCCTAGAAAGCTTAAAGGATTAATGCTGAGTGAACTTGTTTACTTTCAGTTTTTTTTTTTTTTTTTTTTGACTGTTGTTTTTGTGGTATTTGAAAACCAAATTTTTCTATTCCTCAGATCAGACCAGACATGAATGGATACCTGCCGCCGCAGTTTCACATGATGACAGATCATAAGAAGTTTTGTCAAGACAATTCGCAGACGATGGACCAAGGCACGCCGTACAGTATAAACATGAATGTTTTCTTACCTGACGTCACCTACTTACGGACTGGCATGTGCAGGCCTGTGAGGTCTACAGTGCCGCAGATAAAGACAGAACCTCTGGATTCGTCTTTCAATTACTCCAGTTGCCATGGTTCTCCCGCGCCCGCTGTGACCCACCCAGAGTATCCAAACCTCTACAGCCCAGCTGCAGAAACAGGTAGCAGCATTTACATCAAGCAGGAGATGCCATCCCTTGAATTTCCAGAGGTTCCATTGTTTCAGCTGTTGAATTCTGAGCTTGACCCAAATGTGTCTGGAGCCCACTCTTGCGCAGATTCCCCCAATGCCGGATGTCCACAAATGTCAACATATAACAGCATTCATCCATCACCCAGTCATAATTTAGAGAGATCTCTATGTAATATGGGCAGCAGCAGATATTCCCTACCTTCCCAGTTGGGCCAGCATCCTTTGAAGAGGACTGCATTTCTTCTACCACCCTCCCCTCCTAACTCAGAACCCGGCAGCCCAGACAGAAGGAAAGAACTCATACAGAACATGTCGCCACCTCCATCCTATGCTGTCAGCATGGCCTCTAAAATGGCAGGTGTTACCCCAGATACAGGGCCAACTCTGTCTGTCCAAACACAAGCAGTACCAGCCCAATATAACCGCCGGAATAATCCTGATCTAGACAAAAGAAGGATTCATCACTGTGATGTACCAGGTGAGCCACATAGAGTTGATGGACATCACATGGTCATGCCTGTGCTAAGTGGGGTTTAGGTCAGCGTTCATGTTTAGGCACATTAGTATTAGGTTTTAAATTTTATTTGAAATAATACTTAAGACTTTAGGAGGACACAAGTCAGAAAGTTCATATGACTGCCTATATAATACTACGCAGATGATTTAAGATGGTTGAATAGATGAATTATTGCATGACTTGCCTAAACATGTCAAACTGACAGTTACCTGTGTATAGGATGGACTTTTACTTAGAAGCTTAAATCACAATAGCAAAAGAGCTTCAGGAAACCTTTTAACATCTTTTATACAGTATATGAATGGTGGACAAGTTACAGCTGGCCAGAATTCGTATTTATGTTATGGATACAAGGTTTAATGGTAAAAGTAGTGATATCTACTAACATTTATTGCATTCATATGCAGGATGTAAGAAAGTCTACACCAAGTCCTCACATTTGAAGGCCCATTTACGGACACACACAGGTAAGATTTGCGATACCGGTAATCAATGTTATACTGTAAATGGCTTCCCTGTGAGAGCTCTCTTTATTTGTGTGTCAAGACAGACATGCATGTTTACTCTTACTGTTCTGTGAATCTCCTTGAATATTAAAACCTGTTACGATGGACCACAAAGGCCATTTTAAATGTCAAATGTATCTCTTCGCTTTGATGTGTCATACCTTGATGTTTCGTGTTGTGCATGTCTGAGTTTCTCATGTACGAGACACTAAATGTGCAGAGACCGTGTCGTCCACTCAAACCATATTTGCCTCTGTTTTATTACAGGTGAAAAGCCATACAAATGTTCATGGGAGGGGTGCGACTGGCGTTTTGCCCGTTCCGACGAGCTAACGCGGCACTTCAGGAAGCACACGGGGGCCAAACCTTTCCAGTGCACCGTATGTAGCCGTTGCTTCTCCCGATCGGACCACCTGGCCCTCCACATGAAAAGACACCAGAACTAGAGGCGCCCAGTTGCATTGTTCTGACGGTGCTGCGGGAGGGCTATCAGGAGCTCTGTTGATGATACTAATTAGGTTTTGGGTGTGTTGGTTAATCTTGAGTTTTGGCAGTTTATCAGGTACATCATGACCAAACTTTGCCACCAGTATGGCTTATGTGGTCACAAAACCAGCTAATTGATGAGAACTTAGCTCATCTGCCAGTTGAGACATTCTTTTGACATGATTGTTTGTGTTGTTTATCTGCATAAGTCATTATTTTTGACCTAACTACTTTTTAATGTGCCTTTTTCCTTGTAGAATTTAGGTAAATTTTTCAAAAGCTTATGGGCAATTTTACAACTCTTTAAGTGACTACTACTGATTGTATCACAAGGAACATTTTTATCAAGAATGAGCTCTGTTACTTAAAAGTCAAGAGTCTGTTTGGTTGTAGAACCAAACCCCAGAACAGTCATGAGAATGTGAGCTGCAAATTTTTCCAAAAGCAGCACTTGATAAGAAACCGTGCTTCAAAAACTTTATGGGAGCCACCAGGTAAATCAAAAATTTAATTAAGCTTCAGAACACCAAAGAATAATGAACTGGAGTTAATCCAAATTCTGATATGATCCAAGGATGATTTGCTTTACATTAACAAAGTGTTTGAAAATGCGCAATTTGAAGTTTGATTGAACTCTTTTGTGGCAATTCGTGTATTTTACTGAAATGCAATAAGTGGTACAAATGCGTATTTTCCTGGCAAGAGGACAGGGCAGATAGCAATTACTTCCATAGTTATTTGTTCAGTTTTCCTTACTATGCATTTGTTTGGGATACATTATAGCTTTAAATGTACATATTGTAATTCCTCTGGTCTGTATTTATTTAGCACAGATTTTCTTTTTTTCTATTTTATAAAATGTAACTCAACTCTCATATAAAATGTGCGCCGGGTTATGGGGAAATGGTTTTAGATATCTTTGTTCGAACTAATAGTGTCTATATGGCTGCATTAGGCTGAACAATGCGGCAGCTGATTGTTTACATTACTTTGTTTAGCTTACGGTGTGTTACATCTGTATGTGTGGCCTCATAAAACCTCTTATTTTCCATTACAGTGATCAAAATGTTTTCAGCCTTATTTTTCAGAGATGCTGCATTGTAAATGCATAACAGGAGAAACTCAGATGAAGAGCTGATGTTGTTTTTGAGATGGAAGCATATAGATTGGGAACATATGGAGTTTGAGGTAATGTAATACCTCAGTGTGAAGAGAATGTGACTCAAAGTGCTGACATTTTGGGGTATAGCGCTGTTCAAGATAAAACTTGTTCAACTATTGTAAAGTTCTCCATTTTGTGACCAAAACAAAAATGAAAAACTGTAATGGCTGTAATTTAAAGTTAAGTTTCAACTGTTAAGGATTAAAATGTTACAACACTCCCACTAATAGTGGTAATTTCCAGCACTTAGAGGAGTACAGTCAATGTTAAAAACATCATTATCGTTATTAAAATTAGAGGTATTTAAACATGCACACAGTAAGCGTCAGCCTGTCTGGTAAAACTGGAGTGTCCTGCTGTCCTGGGCCTGGCCACATATGACATGATTATGTGAATCATTGTAGGTGTAGTGGATTAAATTGTAACTGGATTAATCTAATACAGTTGTTAATACGAGCTGTCAAATTTTGTCAAGCCACTGAATTACAAGTTGGTGTTCTTGCGTGGTAACGCCCAATTAAAAGTATACTTTAATTATCTTGTCTGTATACAAATCACTCAACACCTGGTGACAGCAGAATTTAGAGCGTGGACCACAGTGAATGACCTCAGTCAAGATAATAATATGATGTTTTTTTTTATCATTGATAAGTGTGTATGTTGTTTTATGAATTCGATTTTACGCATGCAACTGCTCAATTCAACATCTAAGTATTGTGAAATATAGCAGTACAAAACAAAACCCTTATAATCCATTCATATCTGGTTTTCAGCAAGTTTGTTCTTGTGTGGAAATTTTCCTCCTTTTCCTTCTAAATGATACTGTTGTAATCTTGCACGAAATTCATTTTAAGCCCATTAACAAGAAATGTCTCATCTCTGCAGGAATATGTGTACAGACATCTTTAGTATGTGTGCTGACCCATCCAAAGACAGAAAGGTGAAAAAATATTTAGTAATTATTAAATAAAGCTAAAATCATAAATCAAAAGAAAATATAGGGCAAACACTATTTTTGAGATCAGTATTGTACATATTCGTCAAGCTTATACTGTGTGTTTTTAACTGTGTGGCCTCATGAAACAGCTTACATTCTGGCTGTGTCTGAAAGCTAACATTTCTTGCCTTCACAGGTATTATACAGAGGTAGAAAGGCAACAAGGCACATCCAAATTCAACATTGGCTTCATTGACTGTACTAAGATGCCTTCATTAGTGAGTTAATTAGACTAAAAGAATAGCAGAGGTTTAGCATGATGGCTACATGCTAAGGGTCTGTCATCATTGCACAAGTTATCACAGTCACATTCGTAGGCCAAATAGTGATGCTATTGGAGTATTGCCAATTGCCAGCTAGTAACTTTAAGAATACTTGTTAAACATTACCAAAATCAACCCAACTGCTATTGTCTCTGAGGAAGATTGTTATCATGAGGCCAATGCCTTCATGTTTCTTTGAAATGCTCAATAGGGAACTCATTCATTTTCTATAATGGAAAGGAACATTAGTTTAATTTACTATTTTACCTGACATATAGATGATCTTTGCAGAAGAGAGTATGGATCAAACAGTGGCTTTGCTGTTATCCTCTTTAGTGAATGCCATTTACTGAAAGCACTTATAGGACCACTGTGATATTTTTCATACTCTTAAGGGAGAACCAGGAGTTTGTATGCAAACAATAACGATTATTTATACTTACTTTGTTTATCTGATTTAAAGTTTAATTTACACTGAATTCTACATGATATTTATGCAGTATTATGAGGCTGTACAATGGATACGTTCATTTACTTTAGATGACCATTTACTTTAGATCACCATAGGGCTGGTGTGGTGTAGTGGTCAATCCATAGGTTTTTGTAATTAGAAGTCTGCTGGATCGATCCCCAAATGAGCTTTGAACTGTCAACATTATGTCCCTGAGCAAGCAATTTAAAGGAATGGTTCACCCAAAAATGAAAATTCTCATATAATTTACTCACACTCTTGTGATCCCAGATATGTATGACTTTCTTTCTTCTGCAGAACACATATGAAGATTTTTAGAATAATATCTCCACTTTGTAGTTCTATTCAATACAAGTGATTGGTTAACAGAACGGAAACCAGAACTTTTAAGCTCCAAAACGCACATTAAGGCAGCATAAATGTAATCCATGTAATCCAGTGTTTTTCAGAAGCAAAATGATGGGTGAGAAACAGATAAATATTTTAATCCATATCTTCAGCACAGTAATCCATATGACTCAGGTGATTTAATCCATATCTTCAGAACTGATCTAATAGGTGTGGGTGAGAAACAGATAAATATTTAAATCCTTTTTTACTATAAATCGCCACCTTTGACCAGCCATGTCCACTAGGTGGCAGTATGAATGAATAATGCAAATCAGCAAAAACAAAAGAAGAATGTGGAAGTAAAAGTGAAGATTTATAGAAAAAACAATGTTTTAAATGTTGATCTTTTCCACACCTATTATATCACTTCTGAAGATATGGATTTAACCACTAGAGTCATGGATTATGTTATGCTGCCTTAGAGTGCTTTTTGAGCTTTAATGTTCTGTCCAACATTCACTTTCATTGAATGGTCCTTTTAGTAAGATCATGGTGCTTTTCTATGGCAATGTATAAGTAGTGAAAATGAATACATTTTCTGTTGTATTCTATTAGCATATTTGAAATTAGTCTTTGTAAAGTAAATGGAAATATGGCTGTTTAAATTGAATTATGTCACATTGATGCTGTTGTCCTCCATAAAAAATGCAAGTTTATTAACTTCCATGCCTCCGTTTAGATTAACAAACAAGTATAATGTGTAACCTCAATTTCAATTCACAGCTCAATCTTCAGGAAAAAAGAAAAGACACAGAATAGCAAAAAACCACAGAATATTTAGACAGCTGAAAACACTTTCAACCTTTGAAACAACTGGGACGAGACATCCTCCAATAGGATTCAATGTGAAGGGACTCCCTTTGAAGTATAGCAGGGTAAAATATCACAATTTTACAATAAAACCAAAAAAGCTCTGAATATATTTACAATACACACACTATACATATTACACAAAGATAATTACAGAATATCAGCAAACAAGAAACAAAATAAACGGAGTAAGTATTTTGAATCCAACAAAAGTAAAATAAATGTAATATGCACAGAATCAAAGGCAATATTTTACAGAGACTTGAGGGGGAGAAATTACCATGGGACTACGCTGTATAACCAGTGTCTTAACATTCAGAATATTCCCTGTGACTGATCTATTACCATAATTGGGGATGCCTGAAACTGCAAGAAAAGGTTTAAATGTCTTTGTTAAGTTAGGAGGTAAACCAGATTCCTGACGATTGAGCAAATGTGTCCTTCCATAGGTGAATCATAAGATCACAAATCTTATGCAGATTCCATAGGAGACACAAACACTAATTGGGAAATTTCACAGCTTCACCTTCTGATGTCACAAAATGGTTCATAAGTCTCAGTGCATTTCAAAGGAATAGAATTGTGTGTTTATCTATGTCGTGTCGAGGTGGCCAAACAAGGGAAACCTGGCAACTTGAGGTGCACTCCTTTCTAGAAAACATTTTGTTTCTAATATCTGTCCATACAACTCATGTCTGTGATTTTCTTAATAATACTAGGCACTCATCATTATTGCATTACTTTGACCCTGTTTACTTTTACAAAATTATGCCACACAAAATTTGAGAATGCCACAGGTGAGGGGAAAGTAACACAAAATGAGTTAAAAAAAAAAACAACAACAACCCAGCTCTCTTTATTTTTCAGTTTTACAGAGCTGAAACCTTATTGATGTAAGATTACTTACTAAATTTGTAAAAACAATTTGCTGATGATGACCTTTGAATGCTGAGCTGGGAGCCTGTTATTTTTGTTTTATTCACATTTTATAGAGTCAGTATAAAAACATTCAAAAATGTATGTGTATATATATATATATATATATGTACACATACACACTATAAAAAGGCAGCACTGCCTGAATACTGTGATGAGTTAAACATTTGATTGCTTGTTCAAATAAATTGCACGCCACCATGTGTGCGTTTAAGATGGCAGAGAACCTTCAGCATTCTTCTCACATATAGCCCAGTTGAACACTTTATTATATAGGCTAAATGAATGTCTCTGAAAAATCTGCATATTTATAAAGATAATCCCTTGTAATTTAAAAAAAGCCCTATTTTAATAGGTATTTACAGCCTGTAAAACTGAGCAATATCCTTTCACATATATTACAACATTTTAAACATTTTTCTTTTGTGCAGAAAATAGTAATATGCAGATGAAGTGCCTTACATTACAGACACACCTCAAAAATACAGAATATGATGATAAAATACAATGATGATTAATGTCATGTCTATCTTCAAATAATCACTTCCATACTTCATAAAAACAAGGTGTTCATGTTATATTCAATCCCATATGCAACAGAATTCACACGTGTACACAAATACATACTGTGGAACATAAAACATGGTAGATCATAATACTTCAGAACATACAAACAAACAAAAAAAGAAGAAACGGATTGGTCATGTTCTATCTCTAATGGGCAAATTATTCCTACGAATCTTTCTCTTCCTTTAGGTTTCCTTTTACAGCATTTCACAATATTTGGCTTCCATTTCCTTTCTTTAAATTACATGGATATCCAAGCAACTGTGTGATTAATTGTAGATTTAGTCACCATATTTGATCACCCATGTATGCACAGGCAAACTGCAAAGTGTCCATTCAGAATTAAAATTCTGTTACTATCTAATCATCAGAGAAGCCATCACGGCAGCTTTATATGGCCACTTGCATATGGATCACATAGGCATTTTAGTGAAGGCTTATACCATAGGTGGCTTTATATAGTAACAATATGCAAGTGTTTGTTGTATTCACAAACAGGTTGTATTGCTTTTTTTTGATCATCTTGGTTTGTGTAGTGTGTTTATATATATATTTTTTTTTTTTGATAAAGAGACGATTCTTAAAAGAAGATTGTAAAATATTCGAATGGCAGGGCATATGGCTCAGTAAATAATTTAATACATTTACAGGTTAAGCATGAATGCATAAAACAAAGAATATTGTGAAAAAAGAAACCGGTAATCTGGAGAGCCTATCAGAGATACCTTTGATATTCACCCCACTGCTCTCTACTGGTAACTTTGGGAATTGTTAAAGGTATTGTTCACCCCAAAATTAAAATTCTCTCATAATATACTCACCCTCATGATATCCCAGGTCTGTGTGACTTTCTTTCTTTACCAAGACACATTTGAAAAAATAAAAAAATAAATATCTCAGCTCAGTACAGTTGAAGACACCTTCAGAAGTTTAAATACACCTTAGCTAAATACATTTAAACTAAGTTTCACAATTCCTGACATTTAATCGTAGAAAACATTCACTTTCTTAGGTCAGTTAGGATCACTACTTTACTTTAAGAATGTGAAATGTCAGAATAATAGTAAAGGGAATGATTTATTTCAACTTAAGTTTGCATACAGTTTGTTAGTATCTGGTAAAATTGCCTTGAATTGTTTAACTTGGATCAAATATTTTGAATAGCCTTCCACAAGCTTCTCACAATAAGTTGCTGGAATTTTGGCCCATTCCTCAACACAGAACTGGTGTAACTGAGTCAGGTTTGTAGTCCTCCCTTGCTTGCACACACATTTAAATTCTGCCCACAAATCAGATTAAGGTCAGTGCTTTGTGATGGCCACTCCAATACCTTGTCCTCAAGCCATTTTGCCACAACTTTGGAGGTATGTTTTGGGTCATTGTCCATTTGGAAAACCCATTTACGCCTGAGCTTTAACTTCATGGCTGATGTCTTGAGATGTTGCTTCAATATATCCACATCATTTTCCACCCTTGTGATGTCATACATTTTGTGAAGTGCACCCTCCAGCAGCAAAGCACCCCCACAACATGATACTGCCACCCCATGCTTCACGGTTGAGATGTTGTTCTTCGGCTTGCAAGCCTTACCCTTTTTCCTCCAAACATAACGATTGGTCGTTATGGTCAAAAAGTTCCATATTTGTTTCATTAGAACAGAGGAAATTTCTGCAAAAGTAAGAGTGTGGACTTAAAAAAAACTGTATTCTGGCTTTTTATGGCAGTTTTGGAGCAGTGGCTTCTTCCTTGCTGAGCAGCCTTTCAGGCTATGTAAATATAGGAATCGTTTTACTGTGGATATAGATACTTGTCTACCTGTATCCTCCAGCATCTTCACAAGGTCCTTTGCTGTTGTTCTGGGATTGATTTGCACTTTCGCACCAAACTACATTCATCTCTATCTATCTCAATCTGTCTGTAAACAATTTTTGGAAAAATTACTTAAAGTAGATGTCCTAAACGACTTGCCAAAACTATAGTTTGCTAATAATAAACCTGAGGGGTTAAAAAATGAGTTTTAATGACTTCAACCTAAGTGCATGTAAACTTCTGACTTCAACTGTAGGTCCTTAAAATGCAAGTGGATGGTGATTCGACATTTGAAGCTTAAAAATAAAAAAATCACAGACAGTCAGCATAAACATCATCGATACAACTCCAGCAGTTAAATTAATGTCTTCTAAAGCAATACAATCACTTCTGGTGCAGAAAAAAAATCTATATAAGTACTTTTTAACTCTAAATAGTCCCTTCTGGTAAGCTTCACAAAAGGGTGGAGAGCATGTGGTCTCTTGTGTGATGTATTTGCATTAACATGTTATGGATGTAAACTCACGTTCTTCTCACGGTTGAGACATCCAGGATAAGCACACAAAGAGCACTGCTCATCCATGTGTCCCACAAGTGCCTCAGTTCTCATGTTTTTCACGTGCCAAAATGATTACGTCACATATGCATACCGCTAATGACCGAAAGCAATGATTTAGAGTAAAAAAAAAAAATACTTACATATTGATCTTTTTCACACGCGATTTTTGGAGCTTCAAATTATCACCATCCACTTGCATTTTAAGGACCTACTGAGCTGAGATATTATTCTAATTTTCTTCAAAAGTTGTGCTGAAGAAATTAAGTAATATTTTGTATATCATTAGGATGAGTAAATGATGAGAGAATTTTCATTTTTGGTTGAACTATCCCTTTAATTTGGTGTGATGCAAGGCTGACACTAAAAAAACAAAAAAAACTAAACAGTGAAGTAGACAAATGCTTGCACTGAAGTTTGCAAAGACCTTGCCTGATGCATTTCAAACAGTACTTAGCGCATTCCGTAAAATGCTATACAACTGAATCTGGATTCTTAGAAAATACATGGTAAAGGAAAAAGCCATTTTCTCTCATTTTTGCAAAGCTGTTGTACTAATCATTGACACTTGCAATTTAGCAGTTCATCTACAAGCAATCTCACAAATAAAGGAAATAACCTTCTTAAGACTTCCTCTGCATATTCTACAAAGTTGCAAGACCTCTAAAATGTGGTAGAGAGTATGTGAATTATAGAAAACAAAAGTGGCACAGTTAGAAATCCAGAGTTTTGTGCATGATTCAAAGCCACTTGATATAAGCCTACGCAAGTACAAGGGACCGTACCAGGCTAGCACTATCGGAAATGATATATTGCTCTTCTGTAAAAAAAAAAAAAAAATCCAGTAATAATAAATGACTGTGATTGTCGCATCCTGGCCAGCGCTGAAAAAGGTAACAAGTATCACGTGACAGCGTCGTCTATGCGCTGTTACAGTCGTGATCAGGACCTCTGGACAATAATTAACACCTGCTTAATTATACTGATAAACTTTAATAAAAACTAACCTTTCCGCCATCATTTACTCACCCTTGTCGTTCAAACCCGGTTTTACTTTTTTCATCCGTGAAACACCCGTGAGGGACGAGATGAAGGTGTTCGTGGCTTTCCAAGCTCCGAAAGCGCCATTAAGTAATCTAAAACACCCGTGCCTTATATTTAAATTTTTCTGAAGCCATATGACAGTGTTGTGTGAGGAACAGACCGAAATATAAGTGGTAATTCACCTTGTCACTCATTTGAAACTGGCGCGCACGCAAGAATGACCTTGTTTACAGGAGCACACCTGACTTCAACGCTTTGGGCAGTCAAGAGCTGCGCAAGCAGGATGCGCTGTGGTGCCAGGCGACAGTTTAACAAGACAGGAGAGAAGGCAGAGGAAAATAAATTGTGCACATCAGTTCTTAGGTGTATTAAAAAAAAACCTTAACTGATCACCAGGATATGTTGCATTTTTGTCTCCACCAGGCTTCTTAGTTCACTAAACCAGCAAGACATCCTGGTCAACCAGCTTCACTAAGTGCTGGAGAATAGTATGCCGATGCTGGTCCACCAGCTAGATCAGCACTAAACAAGCATAAACATGACTGGACAAAGATTGAAATACATGCTGGTCTCCACTGCCTTTCTGTTCATCTGTTTTATATAGGGATCAAATTCATTAAGTCTCAATTTAAATTGAAAATCTGCATTTGGGGAAACAGAAGATACAATGAC
The DNA here is from genome assembly GCF_025860055.1 of Xyrauchen texanus. Taxonomy (NCBI): domain Eukaryota; kingdom Metazoa; phylum Chordata; class Actinopteri; order Cypriniformes; family Catostomidae; genus Xyrauchen; species Xyrauchen texanus. Next base: position 28,377,119 of record NC_068293.1, on the reverse strand, counting down.
CATAAATAACATTTTTGATATGTTGCTTTGTGTAATCTCATTTGCTTGTGTGTTGACCTGTAGTAAATGACAACCTCTGTTCCTCTCATCAAGAAATCACTGGTCCAAAGTCACCAATCAGTCATCAAAAGAACAACCCATTGATACATCTTAGCTGTGCCTGGCTGCTGATGTTCCACAAAGGTAAATGCAAGAAATTGTGCAACAACACTATTAATGGTCAGTCCCACTTTTGCCTTCATCACCATGTGAACTTGGCCAACATCTGCCTCAGGTGCAGCCCAGATAAGGCTTGGACCAGAATGACAACATGTACAGCCATTCCTTTCTGCATTTCTTCACATTGTAGATGTTGACTGAAAAGCAGCCATATTTTAGTAGAACACAAGGAAGATTCAGAAAGAAAAACCAGAAAACAATCTATTTATCCAAGTGAAGAATTTTTTCAGGCAGACACGAACATCCTGGACTCCAAACTTCAGAATGACAGGTAGCTGTAGAATAGCCTCCTCCATCGCCACCTGAATGGACCCTGTTAAGGTCTTCAGATGTGTGGAAATCATCATAATACTTTATCTCAGTTTTTCTTTTATCCTCTCTCACTTTCTCAGGGGCAGGGATGGCCATGTCTGTGTCCAGCCAGCTGAACACTATTTGGGGAGACCCAGCTCCCCCCTTATGTGTGTGGGTGTGTATGTGCAAGGATATGTGAGTTAGATGACCCAGTTCAGACCAGCATGTGTCTACGGCGGTGCAGGGCCAGATGGTCTGAACGGGAGAAGCTTCGGTCGCAGTCCCCACACTTAAAGGGTTTGACCCCTGTGTGTTTACGGTAATGTCGTGTCAACTCGTCAGAGCGGGCAAACTTCCATGTGCAGCCATCCCAGGTGCACTTGTATGGCTTCTCACCTGGTGGAGACAATGGAAGAGGGTGATATAGTCCATAAGCAGAAGGAATGGATGTTTACAGCAATAAATAGCCCTTAGTGAACAACACAAAAACACAATTCTAATATTGGAAATATTTAGGGGATAACTGTCAATAGGAACTCTCAAAAATGGATAAGTCATGGTTAAACAGGATCAAGACACTCAAATCAAATGAGACTGAAAATGTGTATAAATTGCATTTGTGTATTGACTAACCTGTGTGTGTCCTCCGGTGTGCCTTTAAGTGGGAGCTCTTGGTATAAACTTTATTACAGCCCGCAAAGTCACACCTGTGGATACGTCTCTTCTTGGAGTCTGGAGATTCAGGTGGCTGTGGCCGTCGAATGCTCTCAATACTGAATGGTGACATAGAACTGAATGAGAAACAGAAAGGAGATGTTTTAATCACACTGTACAGGACATAACAATGGTGAAGGGAGCAACGTCTATGTTTACTTGCACATACAGTAGTGGTTCACTGCTGCCATCATGTGGTAATATGATAGCACAGCATAACCATTTGTAGCAGGTGTTTCCATGTGTCAGTATGAAATCTATTAATTATCTTTATTATACAGAATACAGAAACATTTTGAAAACGAACCCCTGTAAAGCTTCCATGCATCCCCTTATATAATGGTGAACCTCATTATATTCAATTAATGCTTGTCATACATGTCCTCTGCTGTCTTCACTGATCCTGGAAACTATCATCTAAACCAACAGAGCAATATGAGAAAACAAAATATTAAAAATGCACACCTGATGAACGAAGCAGTGATTGTGTAAAATAAATAGACTGTTCAACACAAAATTATTCCAAAAACAACATGTAATTGTGCAATTAATTAGGTTAAATGTGTATAAACATTTCTAGCAAGGTAAATTACAAATGTTTATACAGTTACGCACAACTATAATGAAGTTACACTGGCACTGACTGAAGTTGAACCTAGCACATGGACAGCAACTAAAGAAGCACTTAAAGTAGTTTATGTTAAGTGCAGTTTTGGGAAGCACAATAAACCTTTGTAAAATTGCTTGTAGAAAAAAGATCAACATTTCGTTATTGTGGCCCAGGTCAGTCCAGAGCATTTTGCATTACAGTTTGGGAGTCAAAATTGTAAAAGTCGTTATGATCGCCTCTTATCTATTGAAATCAGAAATTAGCAACTGATGACAGCATAAAGATCTTTCCTTTATGAGCGAAAAGGTTTTTTAAAATAAAATTTTCGGCGGCCTTTGGACAAATTCCTTTTTAGCTCTGAAATTCACATTGCCTCTTTTCCCTTGTAATGATGACGAGCAGTTAATAGGATATTAGCCATTTTATTTGAATATTCTTTTGTCTCCCCTTCTGTTCAAATGGACAAAAATAAAATTAGATAAACTAACTAAAAATCAAAGAGGACTGATCATTCGTACAGTTTAGGCTAACAGCCTAATAAACAAATATAACAGACTTCTGCTGGTGTGAGCTTCGCTACAGAGTGATAAAGAGCTCAAGTTCAAACTTTCAATGATTTCATTTGTTTTTGGGGTTAAGAAACTGCAGGTCAGTGTATGAAGACTATGCACATGGGGCACATCTTATTTTGTGATTTGGTTATCTTTGATCTTTGTAGGCTATACTGTACGTGGCTATTAGCCTACCATCCATTATCTCTCTCTCTCTCTCTCTCTCTCTCTCTCTCTCTCTCTCTCTCTCTCTGAGTGCATGCGCGTGAGTGGCGAGTGAGTGGAAGCGTGGCTGTGAGAGCGTTTGTTAAGCTGATTTGCTTTCAAATAATCTTTAACCTTAGACCTTTTTTGTTTTTTCATAATTATCTTTTCTTTTTTCCCCTTGCTGGACAGTCATACTTACAGTAGTCAAGAGAGTTTGTTTGGTTTCGCTTGCACGGTTTTCTGTTCCCGTGCAAGGAACGCCAAATCTGTCACTCCGTAATGGGTGCAAATGTATACCAGAGCCCGGAGTAACCGTAGAGGAACTACTTAATAGTTATAGGAGAACAGGTCGGTTTTGAGAATATCTCTCTCTCTCTCTCTCTATATATATATATATATATATATATATACACACAGTATCTCACAAAAGTTAGTACACCCCCTCACATTTTTGTAAATATTTTATTATATCTTTCCATGTGACAACACTGAGGAAATTACACTTTGCTACAATGTAAATTAGTGAGTGCTCAGCTTGTGTAACAGTGTACATTTGCTGTCCCCTCAAAATAACTCAACACACAGCCATTAATGTCTATGCTGCTGGCAACAAAAGTGAGTACACCCCTAAGTGAAAATGTCCAAATTGGGCCCAAATTGTCAATATTTTGTGTGGCCACCATTATTTTCCAGCACTGCTTTAACCCTCTTGGGCATGGAGTTCACCAGAGCTTCACAGGTTGCCACTGGAGTCCTCTTCCACTCCTCCATGACGACATCACGGAGCTGGTTGATGTTAGAGACTTTGTGCTCCTCCACCTTCCGTTTGAGGATGCCCCACAGATGCTCAATAGGGTTTAGTTCTGGAGACATGCTTGGCCAGTCCATCACCTTCACCCTCAGCTTCTTTAGCAAGGCAGTGGTCATCATGGAAGTGTATTTGGGGTCGTTATCATGCGGGAATACTGCCCTGTGGCCCAGTCTCCGAAGGGAGGGGATCATGCTCTGCTTCAGTATGTCACAGTACATGTTGGCATTCATGGTTCCCTCAATGAACTGTAGCTCCCCAGTGCCGACAGCACTCATGCAGCCCCAGACCATGACACTCCCACCACCATGCTTGAATATAGGCAAGACACACTTGTCTTTGTACTCCTCACCTGGTTTCCGCCACACACACTTGACATAATCTGAACCAAATAAGTTTATCTTGGTCTCATCAGACCACAGGACATGGTTCCAGTAATCCATGTCCTTAGTCTGCTTGTTTTCAGCAAACTGTTTGCAGGCTTTCTTGTGCATCATCTTTAGAAAAGGCTTCCTTCTGGGACGACAGCCATGCAGACCAATTTGATGCAGTGTGCGGCATATGGTCTGAGCACTGACAGGCTGACCCCCCACCCCTTCAACCTCTGCAGCAATGCTGGCAGCACTCATACGCCTATTTCGCATATACCTCTGGATATGACGCTGAGCATGTGCATTCAACTTCTTTGGTCGACCATGGCGAGGCCTGTTCTGAGTGGAACCTGTCCTGTTAAACCGCTGTATGGTCTTGGCAACTGTGCTGCAGCTCAGTAGCAGGGTCTTGGCAATATTTTTATAGCCTAGGCCATCTTTATGTAGAGCAACAATTCTTTTTTTCAGATCCTTAGAGTTCTTTGCCATGAGGTGCCATGTTGAACTTCCAGTGACCAGTATGAGGGAGTGTGAGAGCGATGACACCAAATCTAACACACCTGCTCCCCATTCACACCTGAGACCTTGTAACACTAACAAGTCACATGACACCGGGGAGGGAAAATGGCTAATTGGGCCCAATTTGGACATTTTCACTTAGGGGTGTATTCACTTTTGTTGCCAGCGGTTTAGACATTAATGGCTATGTGTTGAGTTATTTTGAGGGGACAGCAAATTTACACTGTTATACAAGCTGTACACTCACTACTTTACATTGTAGCAAAGTGTCATTTCTTCATTGTTGTCACATGAAAAGATATAATCAAATATTTACAAAAATGTGAGGGGTGTACTCACTTTTGCGAGATACTATAGATATATATATGTATGTATCTAAACCAGGACCGTCTAAAAAGTCCACCAACTGCACTAAAATGTCATTGGTTGAAATGTGGTCGAAGTGGGGGTAGGGGGCTCTTTATTTAATCATTACATACTTATTACATTCCAATAGCCTACATATCAATATGAGATTTTTCCTTCACTTTTTTCCACACAGCAAATACGTGCATAGGCTACTGCGTACACCAGATGTTCCCATCAATGAGCAACTAATCGACAAATAACAGCACATTGCAGTTAAAGCACTAGCGCGTGAACAACAGTGGAGTGTACTACTGAGGTGTCTCGAAGAAGAATTTCATTTTGCAGTATTTTGGATGTGGGCGATTGCAACACCACAAGACTTTTTCCGATGCTCGAGACAGCGCCTTGGAGGTTCTGCATGGGGCAAAATATTGCTATAAATAATCGATATGAGGCAACCGTCTTCACGTATTTTCATGAATTTCTTTCAATGCAAATATTTAAAAACCTTGAAACTTGTTTTTCAATTTAAATGTGTAAGCAATGAATGTACCATCCTTGCAATTAAAATATGTATTTATTATTTAACTTTTATTTTAATATTTTATTCGTTAACTATGCTGTTCAGCCGTGACGTCAACTTGTAGGCGAACCCAGATAATTCGCCATGGGTTCCCTCTGGATTTTCCTATGGGGTTTTATAATGACAGTTTTGGATTTATGAGTAAAATAATTTATGTGGTTACCATTTTCTAACGATATGTGGACGTTTCTCAAACGTGAATTTTTTATTTGTATTTAATTTTTTCACGTTTGAGACATGACTGTGTGTAATTTATGTTTTAAATCCAAAACTCCCATTACAATCTCATAGGAAAATCCCATTGCGGGAGGAACCCATATAGAAAGATCTTCGGGGTTTGTGAACTACAACTATGCGATGGGAGAAAGTTGCCATCCATTGTTCCAGGGATGCAACTCTGCTTTACAGGCTCCACTTGGTTAGGATTAGGGTAGGGGTGGGGTTAGGGCATCTGCTGCCTGCCAGAAACAAACCATGGCAACTACAGTACAACCTTTTTGCCCTAACAAATTTCACAAATGCCCTGTGCTTTATCTATCACTAGATGGCGCTGTAACCCTACATTTTTGATGCATTTTGATTACACAAAGCAAATGGTGAAAGACCAAAATCATCAGATCTTTTTTCTTACAAAACGAGACATAATTTTTACAGAGCAGTGAAAGTTGCTTTTTCTATAGTTAGTTTGCTGTTAGTGAAATGCAAGTATTTGAAATTACGTACTGGTCTAATCTGGAAAATCGTATTCCAAATCAATATTAAATGGTATTATAGGATCACATGAACAAAACTGTACCCAATTAACATGCTGTTTGTTATGATTGCTGTGGGAAAATTTTATTATTTGACATTCCAGACGGTCTGGGCCTGTTTTCCATAAAGATTCTAAAGCTGCCTGGCTCTCATTGAAAGGATTTGTACAAGATATCAACCAATGAGCTTACTGAACTGTTGGAAAGGAGTGAAGAGCAGTGTGAGGACATGCTGTGTGAGTGTATGTGGGCATGTGTTTGAATGTGAGAGAGAAAGTATGAGAGTAAAAGTCATTTATTTCCATTTCCCCATCGGTAGAGATAGAGAAGTGGCTAATTATATTAGATTGTCCTCTCTCCCCTTCCCTTCTAAGATAATAAGAGCTCTTTGTCCCTTGCTTTGCTTAATGGCATGGGCTGGGCCTGGCAGTGAGGGCCAAGGGGGCGGAGCCAGACAACCCCTCCAGTGATCTGTCTCCACTGCACGCTGCCCACTTCCTGTTTCTTCCCTGCTCCTGGGATCACCTGTTGGTAAGTAAAGCCCTAGCAGAAATGAGTGATGTGTCAGAAATAATGCTGAACTCTCTTGTTGCCTAAAGCTAGCACACACAGAGAGAGAAAGAGTCCTATGAGGAGAGAAGTGAAATTGAGAAGAGGAGACAAAGAGAAGCTGAGAAAGAGGCAATGAGCCAAACAGGTTTTTTTTTGCTCTGAGAAATTACAAGAGAGTATGTGTGTGTGAGAGAGAGAGAGAGAGAGAGAGAGTGGCAGACAAAGACTGAGGGTGAATGCTTTATACTGTATAAACTTGAAAGTTGGTGGCGAGATAAAAATGAGGAGGGGTAATGTTGGAAGAGTGCTCAGAAGGAGTGGGGTAGCCCGAAGGGAGTGACAGGATTTACAGTGGAAAGACCTTCAACAGCAAGCTCTCACAGGATGTTTACAGTCTGATATATTTCAGAAGGGACTCCGTTGACATAAATAATGATACAGTAGTCTGACAAAAGCTAAATCTAAAATCTTTAAATATGAAAAAATGTACGTAGATGATGAGTTTGCAGATATATGGAGAAAAAAAATCATTCCAACTGTGCAAACTGAAGATTAAAAAGTTTATTATGGAATTTACATAAATAAACCTAGGCTTTATTCAAGCTGTCAAACCACAAAAATAAAAACTTTTTACTGAAAAATTGCCTTTTCATAATTTTAAAAGTCAATAATCTATGTCCCTTCATATTTGGGTCAAATTTAATGGAAAACTATACGATTGTCACGAAAGAAACGGCGGTGGCAGTGTGCTTACATTCATAGGAAACAATGATTTCAAATTGTAGGATGCTGTGTGTCGCCCGCCTGACGTGTCTGGTATCCCTTAAAAGAATAGAACACCCCAAAAAAAATAATTATCATAATTGAATCACCCTCATGCAGTCTTCTGCTGAACACAAACAAAGAATATCTCAGCTCAGTAGGTCCATTCAATGCAAGTGAATTGTGACCAAAACATTAAATCTCCAAAAAGAAAATAAAGGCAACATAATAGTTATCCATACTACTCCAGTGGTTAAATCAATGCTTCCTGCACCACTTTTCAACAGTGGCGCTCCAAGGTGTGGTGCGCTTGATTTGGTTTGGTTACATGCACTGAGCGTGTTATATTTACAGCAAATTCACTTTAATTGCCCAGTAGAAGTTCCTATAGAAATCTAAAACAACGTTCAAAGTTTGTTTACAATTTATTGTATGGATCTACAGAGCTGAGATATTCTTTTAAAAATCTTATTTTGTGTACTGCAGAAGAAGAGAGTCATACACATCTGGGATGGCATGTAAGTAAATGATGAGAGAATTAAAATCTTTGGGTGCTCTATCCCTTGTAAGATGACCTTCTGATTCTGTGCCTTTTGCACCCACTGCTCCTTTGAACATCCCAACCTTCACTTATCCCAGTATGATGAGGACAGCATGCAACGTTTTGTTCAAACTTATTGGCACATGTCTCTTTTTTCTAATGAATACCAGCACTGATCCAGCTGTGTCTGTCTTTATTTGCTGTCAAATAAAATATGCTAGTGCCATCACCTATAACAGTGCAAACTGCAAAGCTGTTTGTTGCTTAGATGATGCCTAGACCTTTAACCAGCTCTTATGGGAAGGCTCAGCTCTGTTGCTCAGAACCCTGTATAACCATTCCTGGCTTTGTGCTTTTGTCTCTGTGTGGAGGGGCTTAAGTTAGTGAATCTTCTTTTAGGGACATGATTCTGAAATGTGCTTCAAATCGAATTCACTCCTTTTGTCTTCGCATTCCTTCACCTCTGAATTGGGAATTCTACTGAGAACTCAGGGTATTCCCTTATATGCTCTCCGAAACATGTGTCACAACAAGACCAGCATCTCATCCAGGAACCCCACAAAGAAAAAACAGAGAGTAATGATGAACAAAAACCAGGGAGAGGTAGCTCAAGTACAGTTTGGGAAGATATTTCCATAGCGGTTTAGTTTTTCAGGACTGAGCATGGAGTCACAGAGTTTCTCTGAACCCAGCAAATTATCTTGAAATCCCTATTTAACAAAGAATAAATCCTGAAACATGTATGCACATACACATGGAATTCACATTGTTGTGTCAGAACCAAATTCATAGCACAACACAAGTGTGCATTAAATTATCAGTATTGCCACAAAGGGCGCACGCAAGCTTTAGCCTTTTCTTCAACTAAGTTTTCTCTGTCAGGTCCAATACTTTCATGTCAGAGCAACAGTTTGAATCTTTTGGAGCAAATTATTTTAACTGTCAGCATGTTTATAGCTAGCTAAACCTGAATAATAAACATCCTCTTTAATGGCACAGACATTTAAATGAACTCTATCAGCCCTTTGATTACTGAGGTTTGTTACTGCCACAAAAATGCACATTAAGTATGTATAACAGGTTTGTGCACTTGCAAAGCATTGGCCAAGTGCCTGCATTTGCATATGTGCCTAGAATATGTTTCTGTCCAATGAGGATTGAAATTGTGTGGTTATGTGCACATCTGTGCATATGTATCTGTACAAGCACACTCCTCAAGTGTCTAACTGAATGGCCCTGGAGATTCGAGAGACCCAAAAGAACCAGCCATGGCCTCTCTAACAGTAGTAAAGCCTATTTCCCTCAGTGATTCATGTATATTGCAAAGGGTTTTGTAAAGGGATATAAGGGAAAGAAGGAGGCGAGGACCGGCTTGACAATATAAATAATATTTTAATGAAAAACTTAAACAAACGACACAAACACACACATGACGGTCAGCTGCCTGTAAATGATCTCTCTCCGTCGCACCACCATCCGCAGTTGGCCTTTATCCCTCTCGGAGGCTTAATTAGCCCGATAAGGTACCGGATGTGTATAATCACGACCCGGCCCCGCCCTCTGCCCTGTCACAGACACTAAACCCATATAGATGCAGTTGTCACTCAAGATGCTCTCAGAAATTTGGAAGTTGGGCCTTTCTTGCAGAGTTTTAGACTGTTCATCAGATACGTGCTCTGAAACTGATACCTGCGACTTAACTCTGCAATCATTTATGTACAAATTACTGCAAATAATGGCATCTAATTTATATGCCAATAATGCAACTTTTTTGCCAAATGGTCATTTGAAGTCCAGAGCTGACAGTTATCTCTCTCCTAAATTGGTTGTCTGATGGTGAGTATGGTCTTATTGTGGAGTCATTTTGGGACAGACTTGACAGGGTTCTGACAGGTCTATGATCGGAGGGGGTTATTTTAGTCCCACGGGGCCACACGGAGCCAGCCAAACCTCTGCGTCCCCAAATTCACACTGCCAGAGTCGGGGGAGAACAGCAAGATATCATTCCTTATGTTGGACAGTATAGACTGTGCTTAATTTACAGACCATGCTTTCTAAACACGGGACACATCATCATTTTCTAGTTTGAGAATTGCACAAAAACACTGACCCAATTTAATGATAAAATACTTCATCAAACATTTATTTAATTCTAATGATACTTGCTAATTTGTTCTAATCCATTAAGTCCACTGTGCTATCGGTGTCATTCTTGTGGCTACATTGGCCGCAGAGTTATCTTATTTCATATGCTAGAATGAACACAGCTGCACACATGCCCTAATGCCCACATTTTTTATTCCACTTTCTCCTCTCTCTCTCTCTCTCTCTCTCTCTCTCTCTGTGTAAACAGCCAAATGCAGCTCTCCCAATAACACAATTACTGTAAACCTGGTTAAACTGTGTTCTAGTGTTCTACTGCACTGGGGGCCAAAGTTCTAGTACTGTTCGTCCACAGCATGCTCAGAGCAAAAGGAAACATTTACACTGTGTCAGTGCAGGAGCTCCGACATACAGAAGAATACTGGAATATTTTCCAAACCATTTGCCTAAATAACAGGTGGATGACAGAGTGCTGGTAGGGTACTGGCTCATGCAAAAGGCTGGGTGTTTGGGAGAAATCTTAGGCTGTTTTTTACAGCCTACAGGCTTGAGTCTGCTCAGAGAGTCTTCTGGTTTTGATCATGTCACATTCTGTAATGGGAAGACTACCTCATCTGAGTGAAGACACATGAAATTGGGCTGTTTAAGAATGGGCGATGACAACTAGTGTTACCATAGACCAAAGAAACGCTTTGCAGTTTGCAAAAAGCTTGTCATGTGAGGTGTTTATTTTCAACTCTTTGATCCACTGACATGCATAAATGACACAGTTGACTAAATGTCAAAATGCCATGCAGAATCTTCAAATAACACGTGATCATTAGCTATGGTGTGCATAACCTGTCAACTCATTATTTTTTAGCAAAATCAAGATTGCCAGTCTACATATGCAGGAACTTGATTTTCAGATTATGCAACAGTAGGTGTGCTGTAGGCTCTGTGTGTTTGTGAGAGTGGGTCTTCAGAGAATACTCACTCCTGCACTGCTCGGGCTATAGACAAAGCTGTGGATCCTGTTTCATTAACACTGTCCAAGGTCACGTTTGGCAGGTCATCATCATCGCTGTCACTTTTGATTTGACTTGGCGACAGGCCATTGGGGTCTGTTTGTGCTGCCGCAGGGGGAGGAAAACAGAGGAGTAGGTTATTTACATGGCTATGATATGCATACTGACACATATCGTACCATATTAAAAGACCGACATGGGGGGAAAAAATATATAATAGCTTAGCAGTCTCCAAATATAGCAACTAAAAATGTGTAAAAGTATTGCACAGAAAATGTAAACAAAATTTTTACAGTATTTCACAAATATAACTAAGCCATTGAACACATATGTACAGTATAGCTTGAATGTATTTTATGGTGCTTTGGATAAAAGCGACTGCCAAATTTGTAAATGTTAATGATCCAGTGTACTTGAAGTGTTTCAAATACAGATTTGTGGAGGTGGATTTTGGACAAATGAGATTACGTGGTTCATTACATGTATCTCAGCAATTCCGAGGTGAAATGTCCACCGAGTGGTGCTAAAAGAGAGGTAAATTTACTCATAAACAGATTAAAATTTTTAAAGGTGGGGTATGTGATTTGCAAAACGGCCGGCAGATTTTGAAAATACACAACTCATAAGGTCCTACCTTCTCTCCTCCAACGCTGGCCCTGACTCCACCCATTCGAAAAACATGGACGCGCAATCATGCACGAGCGAAAACTCAGATGCGCGAGAGCGAGCCAGGCTAGCATAGGTTGGAGTTTCTGCATGACGTCACCATTTACCTGCTAAGACCGTCAACATGGCACAACATTCAGCGGTAAGTTGCACCAGATATTATTAACATTCAACAGTCACATAAATCATTAGTATTGTTAGAAAATTGATGTTTTTGAAATGTAAATATATATTGTATAAATATATATAAAATATATAAAAATATATTGGACGTCCTGGCTGTCACCGAAGTTTATGGCTAAATATAGGGCTGACCGATATAACATTATCAGATGAGATTGTTATGCGCATCTCGTCAGTAAAGCACATAACATAAAGTGCATTAATTGATTAGTAAATCGCCATCAGCTGCTTTCAGATGGAGTGTTGTATACTACACAGAGCCGTAGTTCACTAACAAGCTGGGCCGTGATAATGAAGGGTAAATTGCCCAGCTTGTCAGTGATGAACTACAGCTCTGTGTAGTAAATGCCGCTCCATCTGAAAGCAGCTGATGACGAACGGGACACGCGCGCCAGGGTGGTGGGGGGGGGGGCATGGTACGACCGTTTGATTGACACATTTTCTGTCCAATGATTCTAGATGGTCTTGAAAATGATTGGCTGGAGTTTTTCGAGTCCTGCCTGTTCCACAGATGATTAAATTGCTTAATTTTCATTTCAGTGCTTCTAATTTACAGCCAGTAAGTGGGTTAGGAATAGGATTTCAAGTTATTTTGAAAAAATGGTCAAAAAAGAAAATCACATACCCCACCTTTAAGTTAATGTTATATTGAGTTTTAAATCAACAAAATCTACTTCCCTACCCTAATTCTTGAACCAAAAGTGATAGTGTCAGAAAAAGCATACATTAGATAAAAAACGCAATAGCTGAAGCAACTATGTCATTTTGTGGTACTTCTATCACTTTTTCAGATTACTTGTCTACTGGCATGCCCTTCAGGACATATACCCCAGTCCTTTGCATTGCAATTGCAACGCTCAAGCAGTTGCTAGGCAGTTGACCCTTCACTAAGCCCCGCCTTAAATTAGCTTCTGACCAATACTGTCTTAGCAACTGCAGCCCTGCCGCCATTACTCTGACATGCGTTTGCCATTTTCCAATGACGGCCTATGGAAATAATGTGTTTGAGTACTTTTAAGTGGGATTTTATCAAAATAATAAAAAATTTAAAACACGATGTTGCCAGGTGACACGATTGTACAGTGTTTTTTTCTTTCTTTTCTTTTTTTTTAAATAATCTTTAAATAAATCTGGAGAAGAGCATGTTATGGATTAAAATGTGTCAGCTCTCATTCACAAAAGAGCATATAACATCTGCAACGACACCTACATATGCTCCAACGTAAATTAAAGATAATAAGTGAACATTAATTAATTTATGTATTTATTAAATTCATAGTGAATCTCTAGTAAATGAAGAGTTCACAGCATCAAAATTACTGTGTTATGAAATGTTATAAACAGCTCTGTTCACTTACGCTAATGTTATTAGATGTGCGATCACTATCAAATTACGTTTTTCTCTTTTTAAGTGACAGTTATATTCGTTTGCCTTGATTCTGATTCACAGTCTCCACCGTTTTTAATCAAAATACTGTGTAATTTAACCATTTATTTTAGAAAAAAACCTACTGATAATTATGCATTTCAATGTCACTCTTCATTCCAGCCCACGTAAAAATATTATCCATTTAGTATTTGTGAACTGATAATCTGTCATTTTACTTTTGATTTGGGTGAAAGGGAATAAATGTAATTGTTGTTTTAGCACCTCTAGTATTCAATTTACCAGGAAACTGCCATGTAAAAATAATTTTGAAAATTCAGGTGTAGTATATGTTTCTAGGAGACCGATTAGGCTGATTAGGACAAAAAACTTAATTACCTTAGAAGAAATAGGATTTATCACTTGATGCTTCATGTTGCAAATGGTTAGGATATGATGTAATGCAAGAAATATTTAAAAAGTGTATGATCCAACTCAGGTGTGCACCTGTTTGTTCACGTGCAAGCATGTATGTACAGTATGCCATCTATCAGGTTATTAATTCAAAAACACCTGTGTATGTCTTGTCATATGCCAGTGTCTTAGATTCGCAGTCACAGAACACCAGTCTCTGATTGCAGTATCTCTTTCCTCACAGAAAAAGGCCAGCATTTTCCCTGACTGCAAACTTTGTTAGCACTATGTGGGTTAGCCTAGTCTGAATCGCTATGGCTTTAATTCACTGCTCTCTCAGCAGTCTGTCAGACCTGATCCCAGATCAGAGGTGTTCATGCTGTCTCCTAATCAGCCTAAGGCGGTGTGCCCTCCAGGCATGTCACCAGCTCAGGCGATTAACACACTATCACACACTTCCCCACCCAGAGAGCGTCTAAAAAATACAGCACTACGCTGCCACTCACCCTTATCTCCAGGATGGTGGACATGACTATGCTGACAGTTAATGAATTTCTGTATGGTTGACTGGTATTTACAAACATTTATAACTATTGTTTCAAACAGTATATTGATACTTGGCTGTAATTTAACTCAGATTCGAAGTTTCTTATAGTTTCAAGCATGAGTTAAATCAGAGGTTTTGCTTCTTTGGATATCAAATTACAAACCAACACAATACTAAACCAATGTTAAATGTAGTCTCTGTCATTTTTTTTTTATTGTTTTCAAGCATGAGGGCATGTCACGCTAACTGCTCATGTTGGCATCTGCCTTATTTGGCTAGCTTCTTAGTGACCGATGAATTTGTGCCAAAGAGCTGTAGAGTTTGATTGGACACACCTCCTTTGACATCAACAACAAAAGATATGGGAAGCATTTACTTCTTCTCCCTTTATAAAAATGGTATAAGTCTGTTTAATTTACTTTCCTAAAAGCACAATTATTATTATTTTTGCAGATTATCATTTGCATTTTACAATGTTTTTTCCCCCTCCTGTCCAAAAGATGTGTAACTCACTGGTCAATAACCAGTTGATAACATAACATAAGACCTATTCCTCATTAAGTCATAAGCAACAAAAACTTCTTTCATTGCAAACAAAGTTCCTTATTTTTCTATGTCTTTTGCAAGGGTAATTTTAACATTCACTTCAGAGTGCCACAAACATTCAGCAGAAACGATGGTAAGGATTGCAACGAAAGAATAATTGAATGCATTATAGGGGCCTGGCTCTCCTCCTCTATTCTGTCCACTTAGACGAGACACAAATCAGTTTTAGCATACACTTGGCCATACACTTGTATGTAGAGTAAACCAAATCAATACACAGTACTAACTTCTGCATTGCCCACAAGAACTAGTGGTGGGCTACTAGTCAATATTCAAACATACCTTGAATACCTTGGATACTGTTGGTATTCTCTTGATACAGTGATGAAAGAAGAAAACTATTAAACCTCTTAAAATGTTTCTATTTTTCTTTCTCTGTATTTATAATCGTGTCATACCCTTTCATGTGATTCTGAAATCTAAATATACTTTTGACTATGCACAGTATAGGAAGATCTTGTAGTAGATAGTAACCACAAAGCAATCTGGCTCCACCTCTGCAAAGTGTTCTCCACAATTATCTATCCATTCTAACTACAAAGCTGGGCTGTATATTCCTAAAAATGTCCATATAAAGGCAATGACAAAAGCGGAGTTCATAAGAGGTAGTGAAGCAAACCCCATGATTTCTTTCTTCTGTTGTTTCCAGCCATTGCCTGTTTCCATGGTAACTCTGCCGGAGACAGAGCTGTGGAGAAAGGCACACCCACTCCCACCTCCCCCTGGCAACCTGTACACAAGTAAATGCTTGGAAGGGAAAGTGTACAGTGTCCATTGTGTATCCAGTTGTCACTGCCCATGACGAAAGCATACGCAAATTACCAGAAAGTGTCAAAATATTACATTTACATTTATCCATTTGGCAATTGCCTATTGCTGCACTCAAAGTATGACCACTGACATACGAGAAGTTTCATACAACAGTGGTAAATTGTAACAGTCCAGCATGAATCTCACATCTTGATCATATCATAGTCGGTTGCTCTGTGGACCCCACCCAGGCCTGACCCCATTTCCTCTGAGCTGCTTCAGAGCTCTCTGGGTGGAGTCCATGTTTCTATGTGCCTGACTACTCACACTGCCACCCATCTTCATTGTCTGCCCCACCCAATTATGCAAACCTTGTTTTTTCTCTCTTTCCTCCCCTCCAGCTGAGAGACACACAATTTTTAAATCCTTCTTCTCCTTGCAGGATGCCCAACCCAGCCAACCATTTGGGACAGACACCATTCCCAGATAAACAAAAAGTTAGCAACAAACAGCTCCCTTGTGCCCTCTGCTTGGTCTGAACAGCATTTGATAGAAGCACCCATAGTGCCAGAGCATAAAAACCTCCCTACAGGAAACCATCAATCTGGAGAGTTTGGGAAGGCACAGCGCAAGATGTGTGCTTTTGATTAGGGCATGTGGCAAGTAGCCGAGACTTGTCAGAATTACAATATTCCTCCAATTTGAATTTCATCCCAGTTATCACAAATTTTGTTTACAAGAACAGTGACTTTTTATCAATAGGTTTTTACTTTACAGTATATACTTGACATGAAGGGTAAAACTAAAAAACTTTATTTAATTTTTGACTTGTTTATAAGTAAAAATATCTAATCATCCTTAAAACAAGATACATACTTGTGCACAATATATATACGTACATACTTGAAAAGCAAAAGACATATTCCAAAATATTGAGTCTTGTTTTTATATATATTTTTGATTTTTTTGGCAGTTTTCTCTAGTTTTAAACATAAACTTCACAAAATTTGGTTAGATTTCTCTAAAAACAAGACTAAAGTCTTAACTTAAAACAAGACGTAAAAGTTATTTTGCTTTTCAAGTAAATTTATTTTGTTTTAAGATGGTTTAAATAAAAAAATGACAAAAATACAGAGTGAGACATTTTTTTTTTTTGCAGTGAAATACCCAGTTGGACAGTATGCAAGCAATGCTTAACAGAGCAGATACTCTGTTTTTCTCAACTGGAAGGCTGCAGCTTGGTTAGGCTGGATGTCACGGCTGCCACGTCATCAAGCACCATCAAAGGCCGTTTCAATTGTTATGACACTTGGAAGACAGCCTCATTTGCAGCCTTTGTTTGGCTTATTTTGGAGGATGCATCAGTTGCATCCTTCATGGCCTTCAATCACCCACAATCCTTTGCACAATTCATATTTTTTTCTGAAAACAAATCAAATGGACGTGCATGCTCCTGGTGGCTTCCTAAATTTCTACAAAGTAGTTGTGGTGGTTCACAAATTATTTATTTTTGAAATTTTCATGCCATGACCATGGAGGCATAAACCTTCAGTACCGCCGCTCCCTATAAGCAGACTTCTCAGTCTGCATAGGGCACCAACTCCCTAGGGGGGTACCATCTTACACTAGGACGGCACCAGAAAGTCCACCACGTTAAAAGTTATTCAAGGACCCGAAAGCAGTTGAGGTACACAGATGACCCCCCCCCCCCCCACCACCACCACCACCTAAAACCTATCCTACAGCCTCAGAAGGACTGGTCTAAGAAGGACACAGCCTAACTAGGTTGCAGCCTTTCGTTTGAGATGCCTGTAATCAGCTTTCATTTCTGCACATTCCAACTGAGTTACTTTACCCAGCCATCACAATTTCATAAGATTTCAACATTACCCTGCAGGCAATTTGATGTTAAGTGCTTTACCCAGGGGGCACCAAGGTGATCGAGTATGTTTTTGCTCTCATTCATTTTCAAGTTATTCCCAATTAGTCTAGCAACTAATTTCCTCAAAATATGAAGGGATAACTACACTAAAATTAATAAATAATAAGTGGGATTCACGAGTAATCCAGAAACAGGTCCTCACCTTTGCCCTGGCACTTGGCTTGGTCCAGGAGAGGTAACATGATAGTGGAGTTGAGGGTGGAAGGAGAGCGTACAGCCGTGGTGTACATGAGGGGCAACGATTGCACCACCACAGGGATGCGGTGCACCTGGCTGGCCAGTTTACTGGGGCTTGAAGGGGGGACAGAGTGGATGATGTGCAAAAACTGCTGGCTTCTAACTCCTTGTGAAGAGCCCACAAAGGGCCCAGGTGTCAACACAGAGGGCATTCCAGAAGAGATGGAGGTGATGACGGAAGGTGAGGATGATGATGATGAAGAAGAGGATGGAGAGAAGGCTGAGGTGTTAGACGAAGGAGATGATGTCCGTGTCTTGATGGACAGGTCCACTGGCTCTGTCTGGGTCTGGAACTGCTCGGAAGATAGAAGATCTTCTGGAGGCTCTGCTTTCACTTTGCTGAGCAGGAGGGGCATGGCCTCCATATGAGGGTAATTGTGCACTTTAGGTAACTGTAGGAAACAAAGACATAAATTAAAATGTTTAGTAGCTCTGGCCTAGTCTCGGAAGCCCACTTTTAAACTACCACAGTAGGAATGCAAAATTATGACACTGAATAAGATATGCCTGCAGAATTATGTCGGATTCCCTTTGTATCCTATCAATCATACAGCGGTTTGTCACTATTGGCAATACACATTTCTATTGAATCTGCCCTTCACTGCTCCAAAAATACAATGTGGGCCAGATCTCCTGACCTGCTCTGGCACTGTCTTGTGCCTTGTATGAGTCAGGGTGCTGGTTTAAAACACAAACTTGTGCATGCATTCAGTAATACATTTCCACCTATTCTTACAAAACCTGTGTAGAAAAGGATTTTTTTAACAACAATTGAACCACCAGTTTTTTTAATAAAAAAAACATATAAGCTGCATCTGAAACCATGTACTGTAACCGAGTATGTACTGCATTTGATGAGGAACACACTTATCTGCTGCCAAAACAGTACATTCTGTTTGGTATGCATGTGAGTAGAATGAATAGATTTCGGACATACTTCATCCTGGGACATGGGCATTGACCAGTGACCCGCATTCATAACGTAAGAAAAACAACTGCAAAAATTATCTATTCTGGTTGTGTTCAACAAGCACCATTTAAGCACAAGGAACAATTAAATTGGTATAAATAGCACATACAGTTGAGAAGAGCCACCCGACTCGCGGTTCACCGTCGCTCCTTTACATACAGCTCCCGAGGGATTATGAGATTGTTAAGTGTCCAGTCAATCCACACTTCAGATTCTCACTGGAAATAGTAGGTCATCCGCATATTACTCGCTTACTGCTTCATGAATAGTGTGGATTCGAACATACTACTCCATTGGCACACTGTTTTTGGCAAACTGTATAGTAGAGAAGTATGGATATTCAGACACAGTAATATTTAAATTGTAATGAATCTATACATTGTACTAGAACTCCCTTGGTGCTGCCTATGATTTAAAAAAAAAAAAAAAAAAAACATTGTTCTCATTATTATGATTAAAAATCACTGTACTGTAAATCATAGAAATTAATTGTAAACAATGGGAGTTGTGAAAGTAAAACATGTGGACGTTTAACGGTAATCAAAATTGGGTGGTAAAATGTGCTGAAGTGTCTTTAAAATCATGTCACTATGCAAAACATCTAAATATAGGCTTTATTACCTTAAATATGAGCAGGACTTTTCACCGACACATAAACAAACACCTTTACAGTACTTATGGCAGTATGGATAAAATATAACTTTCCAATTACCATGCATTTTTTAATTGTTGAGTAAAGGTTTTATTTAAAAAAGAAATGGGGTAAATTCTCAGCTTATTAAACATCATCATTCTGCACAAGAAAACAATGCAAAGTGCTAGCAGAGAGTGTTCCTCTCTGCAGAAAAGCATGCAGTAAAATGATCACTCTGGATCAGGCGGCTAATCATGACAGAGCATCTCATTAAACAGAGGGGAAAAGTTCTCGAATTGCTACTGCAGATGTGAAAAACGCTCTGCTAGAGAATCACGACTCAACTTTGTTTATGGACTGACATTTTTTTATGTGGCTGTAATGTGGACTGAGTAAGCCTATGGCGAATTACGTTTTCTTTTTTTTTTTTACTCCCTCTGCTCATATTATTTTTAGTTTGGACGTGTGGAGTCACTCTGAGCTTTACTAACCCATGAATCAGTGGAACGCAGTACACAGTACAATAAAACTGCATCTGAATCAAAAAACAAACAAATATCGCCCAATCAAATATGCTGACGTGACCCCGTAAAACCCAGGTTAGATCATTCAGGGTTCAGATACAATTGTCACAGGTCAGCAGAGCCGTAGCTAGTAGGGTGTAAGATGGTAACGATTCTAGGGCCCCAAATGTTCAGGGGGGCCCACAACAATTTCAAAACTGTATTATTTTAATAGGTAAGGGGCCCAAGGCAATATATATATTCACAGGGCTCAGATTTCCTTGCTACGGCCCTGCAGGTCAGGACACATGACCTCAAGGTTAGAGTTACAATACTGAATTGATTGTGAAGGTCAAAAACTGCAGTATTTTCAGAACAAAAGACCCTTATTTGAAAAGTGTGACAGAGCTGACAACAATGGTTCAATAGTCATGTTGCCTCTTTTAGGAGTTTTTGGGCTAAAGGAAACATACAATGAAGCCTTTTTCACAGTTTTACCCAATTGACTGGTGGGCTGTATTATAGGGTCTGCAAATATCTTCAAATTAGTTTTCTCTTTTGTGGTGCAGTGGAGGTCTTAAAGGGGCAGTTCACCTGAAAATGAAAATTCGGTCATTATTTACTGACTCTCATATTGCTCTAAACTCATATGACTTTCACTCTTCCCTGGAACACAAAGATGTTAAGCAGAATGTTAGCCTCAGTCACCATTCACTTTCAGTGCATCTTTTTTCCATACAATGGAAGAGAATGGTGACCGAGGCTAACATTTTGTTGTGTTCCACAGTAAAAATAAAAATCATGCATATTTGGAACAATATGAGGCTGAGTAACTGATGCCAAAATTGTCATTTTTGTGAGAACTATTCCTTTAAGGAAACCTTATATATATATATATATATATATATATATATATATATATATATATATATATATATATATATATATATATATATATATATATATATATATACATACAGTATACATAAAATCTTTCTGACTAATTATCTGCTAAGTTAAGAGGAGTGAAAGGTTTTTATGTATTTGCAGGTATTTTATGTGAAATGCACGATATATCTCTTTTTGATATGCTTTTGTAAATGCTGGACATGATAAGATTTTTAATCATTTTGGGTATGTTGCGGCACAGCTGCAAAGACAAAGTAGTAATCAAACCCAAGGAGTGAATTTCTATTTGCATAGCAGGCAATCAGCAACCTGCTAATGAGGGTTGTATGAAAGGGAAGGGAGGTACCTCTAATAACCAATCAGCATCATACATATCATCCTCGCTATCACTGCCTCTGTAATACCTAAGAACTCCCTTTTTTCCTAGATAAAGGGACTAAATGTTTCTGGTCATGTCCTTGCATTGCTGCAAAAACATTTGCAGCAATGCAACATTCTCTATCTGCTGAAAATATCACTCTTCACAACAGAAAAGTAAGAGGTGTTTGTATGTAGTGAACTCTTGCTCAAGCTCTGTTGAATTCTGTGATGTAACCTTCAGGGTACGCTTAAGAGGCTTTATACCGTGCATGTGGTTTTGTTTGTGTATGTAGGACATTGTGTGGTGATCTGCCTGTGGGCAGCTGTAACCCCAGGCCTTTGCGCCCCTCTGAGACCAACCTCCTTTTCAAAAAAACCTCATCACCTCTCTTTACACTGTATTCAATTTGGCCTTGGAGAGCTCTGAATTTAATTTTTGTTTCACTGGTTTTCCTCTCAAAGGCAGGTTTGAGGTACTTGAAGATAAAAACATCAAATAAGCTTTTGTAGGTTTCTTTACATTTGAATTTTTATGACAGATGGTGTTTGAATAAACGGGCATGGCCCGTATAAACATTCTGTCAATGTAAGTCTAATATCTGATTGTCTGCTGTGCGAAAACTGCCTGTCCGATCAATTAGAAAAGACAAAGCACAACAAGTCAGAGCAGTCTGAAGGTGAATGGTAAATAGTGGTAAATGTAGGAATTTAGGAGGAAATAGTGATAGACTTTACTCCTAAAGCTTTCAAGCTACATTTACCAATATTTACCATTCACTTTTATGCTATGTTATAAAGAAGTTACTGTAGTCCGCAAAGTGAAAATACATGACAAGAAAGCCGCTGTTGAAACCTACCGGCAACAAGGTTTACCGTGTGCTGTTTATTTAGACCAACAGAGGGGGCTTTATGTCATTCGTCTTCCTTTCCTGATTACTTGTTCGCACCAGTATTGCCATTAAGAACTGGACCAGGGAGCAAGCGCAATTGAAAAGAATCATCATCATCGTTATCAGCTTTGAGGTGAGGCACATACTAGCTATGCTATAAAGAAGTTATATTGTTATGCATTATATAAAATTGATGCATTTAAAATAAGAATACGACATTAATAACATGGAAAATGAAATGAAATGTATAATGAAGTATCTGCAAAGAACAACAATAAATGTAAGTCAGCACATTACAGCATAGACTACATTGCACTTTGCTGGTGACTGAAAAGAAGCATCATAATGCTTAAGAATTTATCATAATAAAAGGTATAAATAAGAAAAACACAGGTTTAAACCATATGAGATAACTGATAGAAACAGTTAGGTGAAATAGTGTAATAATAATAATTACAAAAATAACAATAATAAAAGGCCCACCCATAGTATTGGAGATTATTCTATGACTTCCAATATATATTTATAAAAAAAAGCAAGGTTTTTGAAAAAAGGTTTGCCCCCCTTAGAAGCAATATGAGGCTTCTAAGGGGGGCAAACCCCTCTACAGAAATTAACTTCAGGCCCTGATATAATATATAAGTATATAAAGTGTTTCATATGATTTCAGTTGTAATACTGAGTGACATGGTATTCAAGTGAGATAATTTTTTTGAAATTTCTATGCCAATTTGCCAGGAAGCAAGGTAGAAGCCAACCATCTTACTGTTAGGAAAGTGCCAGGTAAAGGTGATGGAAAAGTGGAGAAGAGAAGGAAACTTAGAAAAGAGTAAGAAGAATGATGTAAATAGTGTGACCAAGGGTAGGGCCCCTGTGCTGTGGAGTCAGCTGCAACAGTTCCTGTATTCAGTCATTGTTTATATATGTTTGTTTAGTTCACTTTTATGCCACAATGTGTCTCATAACTCAAATGTAACAGAAGACAATTAAAAATTATCAACTTTACCTCCATATCAGAATTTCATTGAGAAATATTCAACACAGTATGATATACTATAGTTCATGACATTACTACATTCACCATGGTCAAAATACATAACCTCCGAATTTTCTCCTTTTTTATTTAATAGATAAGTAATGTGAAATTTCAACGACATATTTTCCACTGTACTAGAAATGTCCTCGCTTTTCATTTCAGAAATCTGGTCACCATATTTTACATACACAGCTCTTTAGTTTCCACCTTCACTCTTTACTGATGACTTTCACTTTATTTGGTAAACTTACATGAAATCTGGGTCTATTTTTGCTGGCCGAGCAAGGTGAGGGCATTAACTGGGGCAAAACATTCACAGCAAGGCCTTGGCAAGTGGCCACGCAAATGATGACCATGTCTGTGCAATGAGATGCACTTCAAAAAGACATTGTGTAGGTTGTACACTTCCTGCTGCTTGGCAGTGCTTCACCGCATATGGATAGTTAAGTCTATCAGCCTTACGCAGGAAGAAAGGTGTTGGTATGATGTTCTGGCTTGAGAAGTAGAACACAAAGTGGGTGCATTGCTGGCTCTGAAATGTAATTATTTATAATAGTAATGCTGCCTTCAAGTCCTCCTTGAAAGTTTTTTCTTACAATTTTGGAAATTGTAATTATGGTGAGATGTGCGTTCAAGTGATTTTGGTCGGAGAAAAAAAATGAATGCAATTGGCGATTTCGCATTTATCTCTTTCACATACTATTTTATCATTCTAGTGCTTTGACAGAATAATGGGAAAAGTAGTTTTGTCTCAAAAGCCTGTCTCCTCATATACCGACTAAATGAGTAGTGTTTTTGGCAAGATTAATTGCCTTTCTTCATCAACAGTACAGCAAATCCATAAGATGAAAATTATACCATCAACAATTATAACTTATTATGATCAATATTAATTTACTTCTACAAAGGTTTCTAATTGACAAGCACCTATCTCGGAAAGTCAGGTCTTAAACAATATCGTGATTTCCACAGTGGTAACTACAACATTGTGGTGGCATTCATGTGTGCTCAACTCAAATTGTAAGATAATTCCTACATAAATTGAACGCACTATAAGGATTCTCTCTCCAAGAAAATACTGCATCTATCCATATATGCTTTTTATGAAACATTAACTAAACAATTAATACTGAGCCATTCATTGAACACTGCATCACTGTCAGTTACTGAATAAGGATATTGTGTTTGAGCAATATTGCTGTGCTTTCCTGGCACAGAAGCAACTTTATATGCTAAACTACACATTCCTGAGTCAAATATTTAAAGGGTTAATTCAACCATAATTAAATTCTGAATGACTTTCTTCCATTGAACACTAAAGGGAGATGTTAGGCAGAATATCAGCCACAGTCACCATTGACTTTCATTGAATGGAAAAAAGATTAAATGAAAGTGAACGTGACTAAGGCTGTCAGTTCCTGACATTCCGCTTAAAATCTCCTTATGTGTTACACAGAAGAAAGGAAGTCATGCAATTTTGAGTGAGTAAATCATGACATAATTTTCATGAACTATCCTTTGTATAAAAAGCCAAAGAAAAGAAGCAGTGAACGACTCTCTACAGCGGTGTCTCTGCATCTGTGATTGAGCCCTGCCAAGATGGCTGCAGTGGCCATGACTAGAGGCACTGGGAGCATTCCTGCTGCAGCTGTGGCTCTCCACAACCCTGTGCTCCATCAGGCCTGCTCTGCACACACACACACACACACACACAAACTCCTGCTCAATGTCTGGGAATAATTAGGGGAATCACATTGAAGGGGTGGGTGAGAATGAGGGCTAAAGATGAGGGTGATTTAGGAGTGTGGATGTGAGGTTAGGGTAAAAAATGTATCCAAAACAACTGTTCTCTTACCCCACTTTCAGATTCCAGAGGTTCTACTTTGACTCGGACTGCAGGCATTCCGTCTAGCATTAACATCCTGTTTTTGATGGCGTCTGTGAGGTGAGAAAGACAAAAAGGCATAAAAAAGCTGCTTCGTATGACTCCTCTCACCTTTTCAGACCTAGCATGTTCTGAAAAATAGCAACTTTTTTTGCATTTTACACCTAAAGTGCTCTAAAGAGAGCAAATGGTGCTGAATCAAGCATACAGGCGGTAGGAAAGTCATAACATGGAATCCAGTCAGAACTGACAAAATGCCAGTATAAAAACAGAACATGCCAAAAAACACTATATATTGATTAATATAGGAATAGTTCACCCCCCAAATATTTTTTATTTGAACTCTATGTTGCATGTTTGGTCAAGAAATGCATTGAGAACAAATGAGGTTTGATTTTATTGACTGCAACATTTTTTATTTAAACACTTATATAAATAAGATTTGATTTGAGAGTGAAGAATGTTTTCATTTTGCTCAGCTCATCACACAAAGCAATCAAATTGCCTCAGAAGACTTGGCATGTAGTGAATGTGTTATATCATTTTACTTTTTGACATCTTTCGAGCTTGACACACATAAGTCACTATTCACTTATATTAGGGCAAATAAACCCTGTTGTTAAAAATAAAATAATTACCTTTGTGTTCACAAAAGAAAGAATTCCATATGAGTTTGGAGTGACATTAGAGTGACTAAATAATGACAGCATTTTCAAGATGCACTCAGTAAATTTTTGAAGTATAGTGAAGTATGGCTTACACTGATACCTAGTGGCCTGGATGCTGCTTTGTTTAAACAATAATCAGTTACCGTTTCAGTTAACAATGCCAAATGTAGACATTCACTATGCACAGTAGGGGCTGTCAATTGAGCAGAGAAACTAAATTCAAATATTTAACTTCAATATTTTCAAAATTCAAATAATATTCAAATTTTAAAGTCATCTGATTCTTAAACTGATGTTGTTACCTTAGTCCACAAGAGGGCGCAATAAATACATAAACCATTTATCAGTGTTATATTATTGCAAAGAACATTCCTGGCTGTTTAAAAAAGAGCATTTCATTTTCAACTAATGTGTATAAAATAAATAAATAAAAAGTTTTAGTCTGTCCATATTCTCAAATGTTAAGTCAAAAGTAAAAAGAGAGGCACTGATACCACAGTATACTACCCAGACACACGCTATTTTAACAGCAAAATACCACATAGTTTTTAATTAATTATAGTTGTATGTAGGTTAGCAATATTCCCAGATAGCAGAGGTATATGGCTGAACTCTGTGGTAAAGCGGCTCAGACTATCAGCCAAGGTCAGAGGTTGTTCAATCAGACAGAACACAACAGAATGAAACCGAACGCAAGGATCTCAAGATACACATTTCCAAGTTGAACATCTTTCCTGACAAAGCATTAAAAAAACGAATTGCTTAATCTCAGAAACTCTTATAAGAGAGCAAGACGCAATGGAATTTGCAAGGTAATTGCAAAGTACCTCCACCAACTGGAAGTTCACACTGAACCCAATTGCAACCATCCATTTGTTTTTCTTTGGAAACGCGTGATAGACGAACTTCTTTGTTTTGCTTTGTTTTTGTTTATTAAGCGTCTCCTGCAGGAGCACAGGGAAAGACACTGAACCCCAAGTTTGTCCCAATGGAAGGCTAGTGCCTTGCATGGCAGCTCTGCCGTCATTGGTGTATAAATGTGTGTGTGAATGTGTGAATGAGTCACAGTGTAAAGCGCTTTGAATACCGTTAAGGTTAAAAAGGCGCTATATAAGTGCAGACCATTTACCATTTTAGCGCAAGAATGTGACTGTCAGTTCTTCGTACACATCCAAAATTCGAATGCAGAGTTTTAGCATTCAAATGCGCGTTTCTTTCTTAAATTTGACAAATATTCCAATTTTAAAGTGAGCTGATTCTTAAACTGACGTTGCTACCTTAGTCCACAAGAGCATGCAATAAATGCATAAACCATACTTCAGCCTTCTATTATTGCATAATTCGACAAATATTCAAATTTTAATTCGACTGCCCTAATGCACAATAAGCCAGGGTTAATTAAATCCCTGAGTGAAAGTGTCCAATAACAGGGCAGATTAAGCGAGCAGTATTCAGCTGGTCGTGTGATTCTAATATGGCTGCCCCCATGAGGCACCCCTGCCCCATTTAGAATAAAAGAGCTTTTATAAGGTTACTGATATGACTGAACTCTTCATCTCACAAGAGTGGTCATGATTTAATACATATGTTTAAAAATTACTTTTCATTTCTTTAGAAGTACAGTTTTTTAATGAGAGAATAAATTACTGAGTGCACCTTTAGTGAATAAACCACACTATTAAAACAATTAAAATTTGCTTTAAGCTAAACTTTATGCTCATAATTAAACTGAACCTGGAAATCAGTTTCTTGCACATGCACATTACAAAAATTCACCTTACATAACATCCTGCGAGAAAAAAAGAATATTCAGGATCACCCAAGTGACCTGCTGCATGTCAGAACACACACACACACACGCACGTATCTACATACACACACATAATCATTGATCTCTCTGCTATCAGAGTCCCCTGACATTTCCCATCTTGGATATCCACACAGAAGACAAGGCTTTCTACCAGAATCCACTTCTTTGTGAAAACTCCCCTCAGGCGTCTGAGTCTTGGAACAAAGGCTACAGCTCTCTGCTTAAGAACAAGCAGCGCTCTACCAGACTCTCTCTCACACATAGAAAGTGGCCACCTCCCTTAACATCCAAGGATGCACAAGGAGACAGCTTAAATGAACTGGTGAAATCTGATTACAAGTTAATATAACTCTTAGGGCACTGCATGATGGGAAGATGAGATGCTCCAGCACTCCCACTGAGCCAGTTTCTCTCCCCCGTCTACTCAATTTACCATGTTTTACACAATAATAAAGGCACTGTAATAGACACATAAGCATCTTGGGAAATGCAATATTCATGTTTCCTCACGTTTGTTTGGGTTCCCTTTCGTAGCGACTTGAGCTGCGTAATCGAACTGGGACACGCCCTGAGTGTCACGTGGTCTGAAGCCCTTATACAATCATGCTATTTTATTGGCTGATGGTGCTTAAGCGACACCCCTAGGGAGCTACGTCATGAGCTCCATAAAGGCACTCACTTTCACGCCATCAAGTCTTTTGTGCCTGATTTTGTCTAAGCCCATGTTTCCAGCAACTCACATTGAAACGAATATTATTAATCCTCCCTTTTGAGTGATGAACACGTAAGGACTTCGTTTACAGTGTAAATTTTAGAGCAATTTTAATGAGTTTTTTTCCAAACATTACAAGGGTCTGAAGGGGACAGCTGTACTTTTCGAGGTTTGCAATTTCTCATCATGGGGCATTATCCCCACTTGTTCTAGTTTCACAACCACCAGATTTGGAGCTCAGTGTGTGGGAGCCATTTGAGATTTCTGCTTTGTGTCTGAGAAGTTTGGAGTACGAATGGACATCATGTTCTTCCTCATGTTTGTCGCTCTCCCCCTGAGCAAAAGTCTCGTCAGACATGCTCTGAGGCCTAGCTCGGCAACCATTTTCTGAAAAATCATGCAAAAGAGTTTGGTAAGAAAGGAACAAATTGGCCCCTTTGTCATTATTGTCTTTATCTCTGTCGTTCTGGGAGAATGCACATGAATAAGGCTCTCTCTCTCTATCTCCCCTCATAAGCTACTGCTAAAAGCCAGGTGAGCCCAGCCGCAGAACAAGGGGGCTGGAATAAGAGAATACTCCCCAGTGGAGTGGTTATACTTTTGGGATTCTATCAGGAGATACGAAGTATTTTAACTCACTTATTTTATCTTTCGCCTGTTCGTGGACCAAATGGGTATTCTGGCAAGACAAGAGTATTGAATATTTTCAGCTTGAGTTTGGCCTCTGCCTCCATGACCAAGGGTCTTGGGGCACGCGTAATATAACTCAATGTACAATAAAAATAGGTCTACACATGAGCCTGATGGGCTTGCTGTGTAACTAAAGATGAGCCTCCATTCAGTGAACAAATTTGTACCGTATAAACATATCCGTTTCTCTCCTGTTTGCCCTTTGGTCAGTTTTGGAATGAGTTCGTCATTGTACATGCCTCGAACATCTGACAACCAGAATATGGTTGAGTTTTCAGGAGGATTATCACAGTATTGGAGGAGCGAAGGCTTCCTTCAGCCATGCTGCTAGTTCTGGGGCAGTCGGCAAAATTAAGCCAAGCTTGCCATCTAGTGGTTGTGCATACAGGTTACACTGCAGGCAAGAGCCATGCATTAATCCCTCTGTCTACCCATCTGTCGGCTTGGCAGCAGCTGTAGGGCATTGTGAACTGGGTACTTTGAACAATAAAGCATGGTTATGTAATTCAATTCAGGCGGGCTCTGCCAGTGTTTAATGGGGTTGTTCTGACAGACGATTTGGTTTGGGAAATTCACTCTCTCTTAGAAAAAGGGACAATGGAGGAGATTCCCACTTCTCATAGAGAATACGACTTTTACAGCCGCAATTTTCAGGTCCCAAAAAAGATAGCGACTTGTGTCCTATTCTGGATTTTGAGATGCCTGAATTTTGCTCTAATGAAATACCAATTCAGAATGTTGACACAGAAACAAATAATTTCACAAGTGCAGCCAGGGAACTGGTTTGTGACAATACATTTGAAGGACGTTTATTTCTATATTCAGATTGCGCAGAAGCACAGGCGCTTTCTCATATTTGGTTACGTGGGCAAGCGTACACATTTTTCGTCCTTCCGCTCAGACTTGCACTGGCACCACGCACTTTCACAAAATGCATGGATGCAGCTTTGATGCCCTTGAGGCTTCAAGGCATCCGCGTTTTGAATTATCTCGACGATTGGTTGGGGTTTGCCCTACTCTGAGACTTTGGCTGCCCAAAATTGAGATGTCATACTCAGCAGTTGATCGAGGGCTGTGTGTAACCTATACAAGAGTGTCCTATGTTTTTAGGGATGGAGCTGGATTTGCGAACAATGCAGGTGCGTCTTTCTTCAGTTCGTGTTCTGTCATTTCGCAGTGTGGGACGCGTTTTCCCTGCGAGAACATTTCACAGGCTTGATTGAGGCTTCCACTGTAATTCCCCTGGGAATGTTGCATGCAAGACATTTTCAGTGCTGAATGAACTCCCCAAAGGGACTTCAACCACTGATGCATGCGTTCTGTCTTTTCAAAGTGATACGTGGGTGCTACCAAATTCTGTTACCATGGAAACGGACCTGACTTCTGATGTCAGGTGTTCTGTTGGGACAGGTGTGTCACCGCAAAGTTATAACAACAGACACCTCCTCCACAGGTTGGGGTGCAATATACGATGGTCATCCAACCTACAGGGTTAGGACGGGCCAGCTGCAATATCGCCGCATAAACTGTTTGGACATGTTCATGGTCCTGCTGGCATTAAAGATTTTCCTCCAGGAGATTCAGGGCAGTCATATCCTCATCCAGTCAGAAAACAGGAAGGTGGTGTCCTACATCAGTCACCAGGGAGGAGTGCATTCTCATGCCATGCTGAGACTGGCACGTCACATTCTTCTGTGGGCACGGGAATATGTGCTGTCTCTATGAGCCGTGCATGTTCCGGGCTAGTTGAATTTGTGGGCGGATCTCCTGTCCAGACAGGGCTTGATGCCCAGAGAGTGGACATTTCATCCACTGATTATGGAACAAATCTGGAGAAGGTTCGGCAGAGCGGAAGTGGACCTATTTGCTTCGAGTGAGATGTTACACTGTCCCCTCTGGTTTTCCCTCTGGCCCCCGAGTGTTCGTGAGGATCGGGTTCGGCTTCTGTTAGTGGCACCGTTTTGGTCATCTCAAGTATGGTTTTTGGTATCTCTCCTAGAGAAAGTGCTTTGGAGATTTCAGTCAGAACAGACATAGCTCAGGGCAGCATTTGGCACCCCCGGCCAGACTTGTGGAAGTTGTCACCTCTAATTGTGTAAGTTGGCCTCTGTTGAGGGTATGGCCCCTCAAAAGGGCGCTCTTTTGAATGATGGTTATCCCCCACTGTGGTTGATACCATTCTGAATGCTACAGCTCCATCAACTAGGAAGTTTTATGCATACAAGTGGTTCTTGGTGTACAGCGCGAGGTGAAAATCCAGTTCACTGCCCTGTCGTTACAATGCTGTATTTTTTTGTAAGAGTGTTTTGGGGCCAGGATTGCCCCAGCAATGCTTAATGTCTATGTTGCTGCTATAGTGGCACTATCTGTAAGTAGACATTCTCTTGTCTCTCGTTTTATGCACGAGGTATGCAGGCTTAGAACATTTTGTCTGCGTTTCCTTTATGGGATTTATCTGTTGTTTTAGAGGCGGTCTCGGGTGCTCCGTTTGAGCCCTTGGCAATAGTCGTTGATAAGTTTATGACTCTTAAAACTGCCCTGCTAGTAGCATTGGAATCATTTAAAAGGGTTGGTGATTTGCATGCCCGGTCAATCAATCCCTTATGTATGGATTTTGCACCAGGGTGATCAAAGTGGTGTTAAGACCTCGTTGGTGCTATTTACCCAAGGTTGTTTCTACATCATCTTGCACGCAGACTATTAATTTTCAGGCTTTCTTCCTTCCCCATTCGAGTCGTAGGAGCATGCTTTGCACAGTTCGAGTGCTGTGAGTTTATGTTGACTATACTAGCAAGTGGCATCAATCCATTTTTTTTTTTTTTTTTGTGGAACTCAGACTAAGATCGTTCTCAGTCACCCTTCACTTTCATTGTATAGAAAAAGATGCAATGAAAGTGAATGGTGACTTAGACTTTCAGTCTCCAACATTGTGCCTAACATTTTCTTTTTTGTGTTCCACGGAAGGAAGCCATTCAGGTTTGGAACACCAAGAGGGTGAGTAAATGATGACAGAACTTTCATTTTTAAGTAGACTATCCCTTTAAGGAAAGAAAATTGTAGATTGAAAGAGATGAAATACAAGTGAACCTGTCAAAATCACTTTCATTGATGTGTGTGGACGCTAATATGGACAGTGTGTCTGTCGGATATGCCATGCCTCTTAGTGAAGGGAACCTCATGAAAGAGCCAATCAAAACAATGTAATTCTGCCTCAGAGGGAGGTGTCCTGAAGTAACCCATGTACTTATTATTTTAGCAGTAGCTCATGAAGGAATGCAAGCAAAGCAGATACAATTTAAACATCTCTATTACACTTCACTCCTGGCATGGGCAACAGGAAATGAGGCCCAGATCTCGATTCAGCACTTGGGCCGAACCCATTCTGGTGGAGATCAGACAATACTACTAACTGGATTAACCACTAGGAATAAACTTTGTCATGCTTATATAGCTTGCAATGCATGATATACTACTCTAGGTGCTAGTGTGTTAACCATTAGTAGCTCCACATTTTACCTTAAAGGGAATTTAAGTTATAAAAATGATGTCTTTATTTACTCACCCTCATGTCGTTATAAACCCATTTGATTTTCTTTCTTGTGTGAATCACAAAAGGAGATACTGGGCAGTATGTTAGTCTCAGTCACCATTCACGGCATCTTTTTTCATACAATTAAAGTGAATGTGACTGAGGCAAGCATTTTGCCTCGCATCTCCTTTTGTGTTTGAGTCATGGAAGAAAGAAATTAACCAGTTTGGAAAAACACGAGGGTAAATGTTGACGTATTTTCTGAACTATCCTTTTAAGGAAACCCTTTTTCTCCACAAGCTATCTGGCTATTCTCTGCTGAGCCTTGTGGAGTGAAAGGTTCTTATAAAGAATAATATGATTTCTCTGTGAAATGTAATCCTAGCCTTTTGTCATTGACACACATGCTACCAAGCTAATCTGTGTGCATTGGATTGATATTGTGATCAGGATATCCAATGGCTCCAGGTAGTGGTGGTCTGAGATAATGTTGCCATGGCAACCCAAGTTGAAGCTCAGAAGGCTGTTGTCCTTCTGAATTGACATACACAGTTTCACAGATGACCAGGCCATTCAGGCTCCAATTGTTTTGTCTAATATCCAGCCAGGGAGCTGTCATCATACCCTTGTGTAATGTTTAAGCATATCACTTCAAGACATTGATCATTATATCAGATAAATGAGCTAACCTCTTGCCTAACTAACCTTGTCCCTTAAGAGAGCTCCAAATGGGAAATCAATACCATGAGCAAGGTCTCAGTTGTTTCATTAACCATCAAATGAACAGATTATTAGCATAATTGAGTACAGCATCATGAGGTTAACATTTAGGCGCTATCTGCCTTAGCCTACAATTGATTAACACTTCATCAAGAGGTTGTGATGGAGGATGGGGTATCGCCAACTGTATTTAACAGCAACAAGGTGATACAAGAGGCAAGAGTAATGCTGACTAATTCTCGATCCATCTTCCTCTCCTTCTCCAGACACTGTAAATACTCCAAGTCAGATCACAGTTGTTTATATCATCAAGTATACAGTCAATGTAATGCCCTGGAGAGCCCAGCAAGACAATTTTCACCTTTAAGGTATACATATAGTTCACCCAAAAATGGAAATTCTGTCACTATTTACCTCATGTGGTTCCAACCCCATACGACTTTCTTTCTCCAGGACAAAACATCAGGTAATACTAGGCAGTATACGACTCACTTTCATTGTATCTTTTTTCCATACAGTAAAAGTGAATGGTGACTGAGTCTGAACATTCTACCCAAGATCTTCTTTTGTGTTCCATGGAAGAAAGAAAGTCATGTAGGATAATGATGCTGTAAATAAATAAATAGCCATCTTTATTTTAGAAACTAGCAATATTTAACGAATGAAAGATTATGTTAGTTTTAATACAAAAACAGACTTATTAGCAGTTAATGGGTGTGTGCTGTTTGCTTTCAATTTGATCAAGCACACAGAGCAGGAGAAATGGCAAAAAGAGTGTTGAAATAAAGCCTTTAATTTAGTCTTTCCAATTGAGCTTTGGTCTATTGAGGCACACCTACTCACACATATAAATACCAGGAGAGATGGAAGGAGAGCGATTGAGAGAGAGATTAAGATCACCTTTCCATTTCACCAGGGCTCTGAAATGAAATGGTGATCCCAGGTGTGAGTGTTATGAGCATGTGTGTATGGGAGATACAAGAGCCGGGTGCTCAGGCATCTCATTGCCATGCACGGCTGGAGCCGATCCCCAAGAGACTCCCTGAGAAGAATGAGTGCAATTCAACTGGAAACCGGGCGACAGGGAGGGGGTTTGCCTGGGATTTGATTCCGGCCGACGATGGAGGAGCCAGGGGAGGGGATTGGCTGGCATTCCCATGCCCGGTCTCAGCTCCAGAAATCCCTGATGGCCATGGGTGCGGATAGAGGCACAGTACAAGGGGCAAAACAGACATCCAGATCCCGACAAATGACGAGCGGATCAATACGAGGTGACAGGCTTTGGGTGGAAAAGCCTGACCTTCCTGGAACCCACGCTGACGTTGCCACACAATGATTTAAAGAGCATTCAGCATTCTCTCCAAGAGCCAGGAGCATGCCTCATTGTGCAAATTTCTGCCTCTTCGAGTCTGGTGTGGCATTGATATGAGGGGAGTTACAGTGCATGGTTGGAACCTATGTTTAAATGGAGGTTTGTTTCGAAGCATCCAAATCGGCAAGTCGATTTTACCATTTAGATTATGATGTAGGGCTGAGGGGTATCAAATACTCAGAGAGAGTGATTACGGTAAGGATTGACACCTGTGGGAAATCACCTCTAACAGTTGTTTTGTGTTTGCAGTGTGAGCGGAGAAGAATTTAAAAAGGCAAGCCAGACCGCCGGAGGGGAGAGAGAGTTGCATGCAGCAGTGTGTTCATGTGTATGGTCATTGTGTTGAAGCTGGAAAGTATTCTGAAGTTTATGTTGGAAATAAAAATGCATGTTGAATTATTACCCGCCTCCCATGCTGGAGACACCAGTTCGAGCAGGACTGGTTACAATGGTGCAGAAGGAGGAAGGATACACCAAAGACAACACCAGGCCCTCATTGAGCTTTGGAAGGACCAGATGAAGCATTTCGATATGCTACTCGAGGCTCAAGTGGAGGACCGGGGGGTGTTGCGGAGCTTGCTGCCCCAGGAGGGGGCTTCAGCCATAGCCCAAGCAGCAGCAAAACCCCATGTGATGCTCTCGAAGATGACACCACAGGACGACACAGAGGCCTTCCTGGAGCTCTTTGAGCACACGGCCAGAGCCCTGAATTGGCCTCGCTCACAGTGGGCGGTCACTCTGCTACAGTGCATGGTTGGAACCTGCTTAAATGGAGATTTTTTTAGATCTTCCAAATCGGTTGTCGTTTTTATCATTTAGAGAATGATGTAGGGCTGAGGGGTATACAATACTCAGAGCTTAAGAATTTTACTTCAAAATATAATCTCTCACCGATTTTTCACTATTTCCAGTAAAAATATCTAAACTGCCTTAAAACAAAATACATTTACTTGAGAATTAAAATGATATAAGATATTAAGTCTTGACACTAAACACAATTTAGTGAAGTTTATGCTTTAAAACAGGAAAATAAATATTTGCCAGTGGAATAAGAAAAATAAACTTGTTTTTACCAGGGAATTACATTTATTGTTCTTATACCATTTGCAAACATTGGTATTTCTTTAGCATAAACCTTTTTCTGAAAACAAAATGTATATTATCTTATGTAATTTTGCTTCTCAAGTAAATGTATCTGGTTTTCAGGATGTTTAGATTTTTTTACTTGAAAATAAGACAAAAATACCAACATGACTACTTGACAAGATGTACAAGATGACAAAATCATACAATTAATGTGTGACTTGGCTTGTATAAAAAAGTAAGACTTTAATCCCATGACCAACCAATCACCAAACAGAATTTCAAATTGATACAATATAGCCATCACATTTTAGCTAGCCTCCTATCCATCAATTTATTTTCTGACATTTTTTAAGATATTTTTTATTAAAATTGTTCAGTTTTAGGTGTCCTTAAGGTTTATGGTTAGGTTTAGATTTGATTTAAACTTAGGAAAAAATGTAATAGCATCATTCAATGGTTAGTTTTTTAACCATCTCGTTCTAATTATTAGGACCTGTTGAAAATATTTAGTGGGAGGGAAATTATTATTATAATAATTATTTATATTAATTTATTTATTGCTGTGACATAACTAAATAACAAGGCAAAAATTGCTTGGATCACAGGCAGAAAGGAATAGGGAGCTTAACTATCATGCAACTGCTTTTAGGCATTTCTTATCTGAGATTTTAGATCTTTGCACTGAAAGAGTAGCGCCCAAACAGACTACTTCCCTTGGTCCTGCCAATGCCTTGTTCCCATGTTGAGAGCCCCGCACAACTGCGGGCATCTGTGGCACAAAGGCTGTTTCTGCTGCCCCAGGCAAACGGGGGGAAATGCGGATGGGAATGAGAGGATGAGGAGGAGGTGGTTTTTAGAAAGGAGGTAGGGATTTAAGCAATGGATTCCAGCCAAGAGTCAGACAACAACACTGAACTCAAACATGCCAACAGAGCCTCTCAGGCTAAACCAGAGCAAAAGAACTGTGCTTTACGTAACATCACTCCGCTGAGGAAAAGAGCTATCGAGAGCTGCTCCCTGATGAGCTCTTGTAAATAGATTACCTTGCTTTTTGAGTTGCAAGAATCTGACACTTTCAATCACTTTTCCCCCTTTTTTATGAAATATAAAGAGTCTTTCTGATTTATTTAGGACCATCCTGATCCCACTAGAGACAAAAATCATTGTTACATACTGAAATTTCACATGACACAGCAAGTGTCTCTGAAAACAAGTCTTATTATCTTGTATCATTTTGCTAATAAAGTACATTAATATTGTTTTAAGAATGTTTAGATATTTTTACTTAGAACATGTTATTTTCTTTAACTTGGAACATTTACAGTACATATTTAAAAAATATATATTTGTAAAACAAGACAAGATCACTGTGTAAGAAAATTACTTTTAGCAGTGTGTGAATTCAAATTTTAAAAAGTGCTAGCAAACTAATTTAATAAGCCAGTTCCAATGATATTGACATCTGATACAATCACTGTACATTGTTGCGGCAGCAGTACTTTTTAAGGGTTGTGCACTTTGTGAAACTTTTGGACTGGTGCACAGCTCATGTCCATCCCAGTCTACCACTTCCCCCTTTTTTTAGGTCTCTCCAGCACTGTCCATTCAAACCACACATGCATAAAGATAAAAAAAACTTCAGAACTGGAAGAAGAATGAGGGTTTGAAGCTCAAGAATAGGCTCCCATAAGCTTCCATCCTTATATGACCTAAATTAATGTCAAAGAATGTTGTGTAAAACATTATTGTGCTGATGGGGGCATGGCCGAGCGACATCTGTGGAGAGCGAGCCAGAGAGTGAGTACAGTAAGGACTGACACCTGTGGTTAAAACTTTGTTTTAAAAATAGCTGTTTTGTGTTTGCAGTGAGAGCGGAATTTAAAGGGCAATCTAGACCGCTGGAGGGGCAGTGTGTTTATGTGTGCGAAGCTTGCTGCCCCAGGAGTGGGCTTCAGCCGTAACCCCATCAGCAGCAGGACCCCATGCGATGCTCATGTAGATGATACCACAGGACGACACAGAGGTCTTCCTGGAGCTCTTTGAGCACGCGGCTAGAGCCCTGAAGTGACCACGCTCACAGTGGGCTGCCCATCTGCTACCACTGTATGAGGAAACTCAACTCACAGCACAGCAACTCCTGGTTGCCAACCTCCTGAAGTATTCTGAGTTGAAGAAAGACATTCTGCTACGAGTCGGCTGCCGCCCAGAACAGCACCACCAGCATTTCCGCAAACTGACGCTGAACGAGGTCAGTTACCCTTTTGTCTTCACACAACAGCTTTAGGATGCCTGCTGGAGGTGGTTGCTGGCTGAGGAGGAGGGCAATGCCTACAAAGTCATCAACATTGTGGTTTTAGAGCAGTTCCAGTTGGCTGAGTACCCTAGAGCAGCATATCTGGGGGCCGGTGAGCCCTTTCTCTCTCTCTCTCTCTCTCTCTCTCTCTCTCTCTCTCTCTCCCTCCCTCCCTCTTTCTCCCTTTCCCTCATCCTGTTCCTGCTCCCCAGAAATGGGGAAGGAATTCCCCCAAACCGGTTCCCCTAACCCTCTCTGCTCTCCCCTACACACTGGTGAATCCACTGCCGTGTGTGTGGCTGTGGAGTCTGGACCAGTCTGCTGGAGCTTCATTTCCAGGACAGATGATCCACGATAAAGGTAAAGATATTCATTCCGGGTCCCTGACACACCACAGGCTGCCCCGATCGAGCAGAAATGTACCAGATACCTGTAAGTATAAAGGGGGGATCATATCAAACCTTGGTGGATTCAGGTTGTAATCAAACCTCCAATCCACACAAGGGATTTCCATCTGGAGCAGACACAAGAGGAGACACTTAGGCACACCTTTGATTAAGTGACAGTGATTGATGGCCAACAACTCCAGCCTGATAACATGCTTGCATATCCGTATTTTTCAGTTATAAAAGATCGGTTGTATCGAGTGTCACAGGATACTCAGTCAAAGGAAGCTACAACCCAATTGTAGTACCAAACAGCCATCGTAAAATTGTATTCCAGACAGATCATTGTAATCAGATGGCGGGTCACTTAGGGCACGAGAAAACACTGTACCGTCTAATGGCCCATTTCTAATGGCCGAGCATTCACAGGGATGTTCGCAGATGGTGTGCGACATGCCATGAATGTCAGCTGGTGAATCCATCAGCCACCCCAAGAGCACCATTACGCCCACATAATCTCCCGAGTGGGGATTCCGAAAGAAATCCTCACTGCTCAAGGCACGACGTTTATGTCACACACACTACGTGAACTATAAGAATTATTAGGTATCAATTTAGACCTGCGTTTATCACAAACAAATATGATTTGTACGTTTCTGCACGAAGACGCTCAAAATTGGTACAAGTGGCTCGAGCCCCAATCATTTGCAGTTCGACAGGTCCCACAAGCCTCCACAAGTTCTCCCCATTTGAATTATTGTACCACCGTCAACCACACAGCAGGCTCGATATCCTATGGGAAAATTGGGAGGAGGGACCTTCAAACAGCAAAAACGGACTAAATACGCAATACTTTCTTGACCTGAGGCATTTAAAACAGGAGAATTTGCTCCAGGCTCAAGTACGTCAAAGCCAGCTGTATAATAGGGGTACTCAGTTACACGAATTTGCACCGGGAGATACATTTCTTGTATTACTCCCCACATCGAGCACTAAATTACTTGCCAAGGGGCAAGGGCCTTTTGAGGTCACACGCGAGTCTGGGAAATCGATTATGAAGTTAAACAAACATGGAGAGAGGTGATCCCCATGACTCTGGCGATGGTGCTTCCGGAGAGGGAGGGGCTCGGATCGGAGGTTAACTTAAGCCACTGATCGAGTCACCCCGTTCACTTGTGGAGACCACCTCTCACCATCACAAGTCAGGGAAGTGGTCAGGTCATATCGAACAGGGAGTTGGGAGCAGTACTGTCACAGATGGTGGAGGAGCACCCTGTGCTGTACATTAGTCGCTAGCTCACGATGAGAGGGACTAAGTACAGCACAATCGAGAATGAGTGTTTGGTCATTAAGGGAGTGGTCCTCAACCTCCTTTACTATCTGTTGGGACATGCTTTCACCCTCTGTTCGGACCACGCTCCAGTGGAGACATGAAGGATGTCAACTCGCGGATCACCCATTGGTATCTAGCTCTCCAGACATTTAAGTTCAAGGTGGTCCACAGGCCGGTGGCATAGATAGCTGTTGCAGATTTCCTCTCCAGGAATGGGCGGGGATAAGTGACAGGCCAGATGGCCCCCAGCCATCGGGCGATGGGGGTATGTGGTGATGGGGACGTGGCCGAGCGACGTCTATGGAGAGCGAGGCAGAGAGAGTGAGTACACTAAGGATTGACACCTGTGGGAAGTCACTTCTAACAGTTGTTTTGTGTTTGCGGTGAGAGATTTAAAGGGAAATCCAGCCCACCGGAGGGGAGAGAGAGTTGCACACAGCAGTGTGTTCATGTGTGTGGTAATTTTTTTGAAGCTGGAAAATAGCCTGGAAATAAAAACACATGTTGAATTGTTACCAGTCTCCTGCTTCCTCCTTGAGAGAGTTAAAAGAACCTTGTCACAATTATCTAAACATACAAACACAACCACATCCACACACTTACAAACTTGGTCTTTGTCCACTCTGTCCTGCAGATATTGTGGACTATAACCCCAACAGTCCATATACTTTGCATGGACTCTATTTCTTTGGTTTATATTTCTGGCACACTATGAATGACTTCAGACTTTGCATTTCATTTTAAATTTCATTCTCATTTTCCGTGGCAGGCAAGTCTACCCTAAAACTTTGGCCACTTTTAGGTCATTTTTTATTTGAGCTCAAGAGAGATGTGCTGCTTCAATACCAGCTGAGTTTATGGGTAAGAGTTATGTGAGTGTGTGTTCCCTTCTCTGCGTATCCAGACACAGAGTGCTTCACCTCAGGGAGCCCACTTTGCCATTTTCCTCTGGCTAAAAACAGCTACACAACAATGCCTGTCATTCACTCAGGCCCCCAACCAAGTAGATTTGCTGTCTTGTAGCCCTCTTTATTTTTTTGAGTGTGACAATGTACTCTGACTGAGAATTCAACAGCAGAAGAAGTAAAAAACATGACCAGATAAACTCTTCTGAACAAAACATTAGGTCACGAGGGAACGTACAAGAATAGAGTAGTCTTGATAGAGAGTAAATGTCCATTTTAGAGCCATGTCAATTTAATCTAATCCCAATTCAAGCCATAAATCCCATCAACGTTTCACTCTTTTGAGAGAGGTAAATACTGGGGCATATCCAAGATGGCAGCTGCAAGAAGACTCTATACTGTACACCAATTTTACCCTACTATACCCACCACTGGGCCTCACACACCTGATAGGAAGAGAGAGCCCTTTATTAGAATGCTGAGGCTCTTGTAAACATTTGGCCAACTCTCCAAAATAGAGGCTGACAGAAGCACCCATAGTTCAGCAGATTGCCCTTGCGCTCTGGCTATTTCTGCACATGGGAGATCCTGTGTCAGTGATCCAATGAGGATGGGACAACTCAACCTGTGAGATACAGCCCTAGTCCTAACCTCTCACATAAACAGTACTGCTGAAAGATGATAACAGACAGAGTAGTGCCAAAATCAGTATCTGATCTTTCTGCCATCCATTTCCTTTACAATTTAGAAAAAGGAATTGATAAGGAAGCTGATATAAATATGCCTGGGAACTATAATTATTCAATCTTTTC
Source organism: Xyrauchen texanus (assembly GCF_025860055.1). NCBI lineage: Eukaryota > Metazoa > Chordata > Actinopteri > Cypriniformes > Catostomidae > Xyrauchen > Xyrauchen texanus. Next base: position 28,335,964 of record NC_068293.1, on the reverse strand, counting down.
CCTGGTTACATTATATTACAAGATAAATTATCAGCCGGGCTTATTTACTAATTGGTCAATCCTATGGGGGGTTGTCAGGTCAGGAGTTGTGTAAGGATTAGAGGACAGAAGACGGTCAGAATTCACCCTCACTTATGTGCAAGACTCCTTTTTTCCAAAATGAATATTCATTGGAACTTAGGGTACAGGAAGGGTTCCTAAGAGAACACTAAGTAAACAAAAAATAAATAAATAAATAAACAAATAAATGCATCAACTACTCAGTTGAGCAATAACTGCATCTAGGGCTGTCCCCTGATAGTCGACCAAAGGTTAGTCGATGAGGAGAGTCTTGGTCGACCAAGTTTTGGTTGGTTGCAGAAAAAACTCCACATAAAAAGGACGAACATCGGTATTAGCGCTGGTTGAATGCTAGGTGGTACTATGGGGAGATTTTCATTAAGCGGGGTTAAGCCTTCACAATAAAGCAAGACACCTTGATTTCAAATTTAGAATTACATTTGTTTATTTATTTTAACTAAAAATTAGTGCAATTAAAATGTTTGTTGTTCAACTTTTGAAAGATGGTTTTACATCAGTTGTTAACATCTCTCTGGCAAAGAACCTACTTCAACTCTGCATTCTTTACCGGATGGGTATTTCGTTATCCATGAAAATACATTGTGTGTGAAAACATTTGTTTTGTTCCCTCCTTCACGATATTGCAAAATCCAATTACATAGGCAACTCCTGGGCTGAGGGATTGGTGAATATTCTTGCTTTAGTGATTTTGCAATTAAAATTATTTAAAAAATGAAAAATGAAAATCTGAAATCAAATACATTTCTAAATTCAAATTCCAACTAATTAAAAAAGCTATTAAAATAATGAAGTGATAAAAGAATAATAATAATATATATATTCACCTTTCCATTTACTGTCAGGCAAGAATCTATCTTAAAATCATGGTGGATTACTTTCACAAATAAATCATGGATTGAGGTGAAAGTGTTTTTGTATTATTTTAGTTTTAATAACAGATGTATAGGCTGCACAGTTGTGTTCACAATAAACTGCTCTTTGGAAATAAAGTGAACTGAACTCAAAGCACCCCTTGAGGTGAGATGTCTGAAGTCATTTGCAGCACTCATAGATGATACTGTTCTTGCAAAAATAAAAAAATAAATACAATTCAGAACGCTGCCACTCGCTTCGTGCGTGCGCTTGTAAAATGTATATTTTAAAGGCTCATTATTACAGTTTAGTAATTCTCTGTAATGTAGAACAGAGTTAGCAATGTTACTTAGAACATTCTTTCTCAGCCCTGGAACTCAAACTATTTTCTGACGCCCCCCCCAAAAAATACATTCAAATAATTAAATGAATATCATAAACGTGCGGCTAGTCGACTAAAGGCTTAAAATCGACTAGGGAAATCTTTGGTCAGAGGCAGCCCTAACTGCATCCTTTCCCTTTTCCAGCGTTTTCATCTGAGATCTCTAAAATGGAACGAAAGGACTTGGTATCAAAAAAAACATCCACAACATCTTTAGCCAGAGCTCAGCTACTTTGTTTGAATTTTCAGGATGTGTGATGAGTGACGTCTTTTAACTAATCAAAGGGGCATCTTTAAAGCAAAAACAAGAGAACTGTGAGGTTTTTATTTTCATTCACATGGTTTTGCAGCTTCTCGTAAACTTGTCTGGCTTCCTGTGCTTTGATTCCTCTGACAAATCGTTTCTCAGCTCTGAAACACATACATACATTCATATATATATACATACATATACTGTATATTTTGGGGGGCAAACAAAAAATTATTATATAAATTGTGAACACATACAGTTAAATTCTGAATGTAAATCTGTATATATTCACAATCACATATATGCATGCATGTATACAGTATATGTGTGTGTGTGTGTGTATATATATATATATATATATATATATATACGTACATATCCTATACATAGTATATGCACAAATACATTTATGAGTACACTACTGTTCTAAAGAAAATTTGTATTTTTTTTCAAGGAAATAGAAAGAAATCTGCAATTATACACAAAAACACGCTGCTTATCATCTTGAAATGGAGGGCTGCACAAGAGAGAGGTGACCCTAGCCACTGCTAGCACACCTCTTCCCTTCCCCCTTTAGTTAAAGTGCAGTGGTCTCAGTGGCCCGTGCTTTAAAATAGACCTGACACAAAAACCTCAATTGCTCCGAGAGGTATGGTAGGGGCAGATTGGTCACTGCAGAGAGATTTCATGGCTGTTAAAGTTGATGATCTGTGCTGGATCAATAGGCGGATCTTTTGTGACTTCATTGTTTATGTTTGTCGCGTTGCATTATGGGAATCGTGTGGCAGGAAACACCGCTAGATACCTGTAATTTGATTGTTTTGCACGTTTGGAGGAGGATTTAGAGAAGAGGATGGTTCACTCTTGCTGTGTGGTCGATTGTACGGCTCGTTGGGGGCCTGATAAAAAGTTTTTCCGAATCCCTTCCGAAAAGGATCGCGAAAAACGAAAGAAATGGTTGTGTGCAATTACATTCTGTAGCTGTGCTTTGATACCTGCAAGCCTCACTAGTACATGCAGCATTTGTAAGTCCTATCCTGACAGCTGCTTCTACTTTAAACATTAAAGCTGCTACATGACTGCATGTTTCTCCAAGACTGGATTTGAAAGAAGGAGAAATGTGTAAGCTGTGATATACAATTTTTCACCATAGTACAGACGCCATTGAAAGTCTCACACTGAACACAATTGAATTGGTACAACAGTCACTACATTTTCAATAAATAAATAAGAACACTGATCAATGAAGACTTACCCGGCTTTGCAGTCGCAGTGAGCAGTGATTATTTCGCCGTTCTCTTTGGCGATCACCCACGGGAGATGCGAATCACGCTGTGACTCTGCTTGGCCAGGTCTAACCTCTGCTTTTAGCACGATCACTGCTTTCTGTTTGGCAGAAAAGATCGGCCCAACTTTTCGAGAAACAAAATAATCATAGGCCTCCAGACTTTTGAAAGCCTTTAATCTTTCATGAGTGAAGGGTCCAGGGGTTTCTATTAAATAAGAATAAATGTCTGCCCAGCAGATTGGTGGCCAAGACACGGGCGAGTCGGACCAATGTTTTTTGTCATCCCAGATCTCATATGGGCTTTGAATAACTTCGATTTTGTCACCAATACAAATTTTGAGCTTCTCTCCAAACCTCCTCCGGTCTTCTGATGTTAAATTGCTTATATATTGTGGATTTCGCCCGCTAACTCTCTTGAAAGTGCTCGTCGCGTCTTTACAGCCCGCCATACTGTTTGTTTTTTTGCCACACAACCACTCGCGCATGCGTACAAAGATGTCAACAAAATCCTCCTATAAGGCATGTGCATTTGCTGATATGCTTCTCTTACTTCCTATTTTCTCCTTTCAAACCCTCAGTACACACAGGGACTGAAAATCCAACCTCATTTCCAATTCAGCAAAGTAAATTAAAGAACTGCCTCTGACCAGCAACATCGCACAGCTCTTTCTGTCTTACCATCCTTCTTATGTGTATTGTCATGTCAGAAGCCTTTAGTTTACAATATTGTAACAACAAGCCTCAAACCTCTGTTTTTCTTGCGACAGGTCATTGTGACTAATGAGCAGGTCTGTAATGTCACATTGATTCTCATGTCATTAATCCACTTTTAATGAACCCAGACCACTGTAATTAGGCTTTTCGCTGGCATGTGGCCAATGCTTTGACAGTTCTGACTCTTAGCAATGTCACTGCTGTAAAACAAAATCCCTCTAGTGTCTCAGAGGTCACTCTTGTGACTCTTTGACCATTGCAATTATGATCTCAACTTAATAGTATAGAAATGTTGCCTTGGGCAGGGCCAACCAGTTTATTCCAATTAGCAACAAACATCCGGTTTGTCATCCAACAACAATTGCTTGTAATTTGGTTGACAGTTACAGTGGTGGCCAAAAATATTGGCACCCTTGGTAAATATGAGTAAATAAAATCTGCATTGTTTATCTTTTTGATCTTTCATTAAGAAAATTCACAAAAATATAACCTTTCATTATAACCATTAACCTATATTGTGCCCTCTATACGTTTGACTACTGTGGGGTCTAGAGCTTTTAGTTATACTGCTCCTTGTACTCTGCTAACTTTTAAATCACGTCTCAATTTAAAATTAAAATACCATTATTTTAGATTATCTTATTTCTGATTTTTAAGAATTGCTTTTGTTGTTCTTTGCATATTTGCATTTGTTTCTTTTATCATATAAAATAATGTTATGCAATTATTGTTTATGTATTTTAATGTACATGTAAGGTATCCTTGATTGTCCTGAAAGGTGCCCACAAATAAAATGTATTATTATTATTTATTAATTAATTAAAGTAAAACAATTGAAAAAGGGGAAATATCTTATTCTTATAATATATAAATTCTCCAAAACACATTGACCACAGTTATTGGCACCCCTAGAAATTCTTATGAGTAAAATATATCTGAAGTATATTCCCATTCATATTTTATTTATTTTTTTATCTGCACCTGGGTGACTAGTAACATGAAATTGTTCGGCCATGACTTCCTGTTTCACAGGGGTATAAATATGAGTTAACACACAGGCCAAATTCCCTTAATCATCAGTCACAATGGGTTGGTCTAAAAAACATAGTTCTGATGTGCAGCAAAAGGTTGTTGAGCTTCACAAAATGGGAAGTGGCTATAAGAAAATAGCCAAAGCATTGAAAATGCCCATTTCCACCATCAGGGCAATAATTAACATATATATATATATATAAAACAGTGACATCTGCAGATGCACAGCTGCCACCAACATAATTAAGGAGATAGTTCGGGCCTTTCATTCACTGCATGTACGCTCTATCCGTCAATTTACATCATATGGAAATAAGCACAGTTGTACTATGTATAGAAGTGAAGGTTATACAATGTAGTAAGTCTGGGTGTTTGCGGAGGTGGATGGGAGGAGAGCTATAGGTGTGCGTGCGGGTGGAGGTGGTGGAGTGTATTATCATCAGTACAATAATCCCTTCATCATGTCTCGGGGGCTGGCTGCATCCTCTAGCCTTAATGGTAGAAAGGTTCCTTTAGACACTTCCTACTTCTCCAAGGTGCAACGGTCACTCTGCTGCATGTCGTGACCGCATTACCACCTCAGGTGTGCATTATTTTTCAATAATTCAACGGTCCATCGTCAATTATTCCTTACATATAAATGCCAAAATATCAATATCTCTGTATTTGTAGGCTGAATTGCAATACACAATATAGATCTCTGTATTTTCTATGAAGTGGGCTAAATGTTCAGTTGTAAGTCAAAGCCACATGTGAGATGGTAAATGAAGCTTGCAATATTCTTTGTTTTGGGGCAGAAGACTTTTCAGGCTGCAAAGGCTTCACTGCCGGGTTTACAGCAGCAGCACAAAGTTTAATACACACTTCGTAATGCAGTTTATGTTTGCTCCCCAAAAGAAATCCCACAATGTAATGTAAAAACCAAGGAGCATCGTTGCTCAATATGTTCCCTTCCTGGAAATGTCTTTGTGTCTTCTTAAGTCTCTCAAGTCATTAGCTGATGAACTCAAGTGTAAAACTATGAAGTCCAAGCATTGTTTTCTCTTAAAAAGATATGCTGTTTGTATTGTTTTTCCTTCATAATTTCCATGAAAGTGAAACAATCTTTTAAAAATGTAAGTTGTTTAAAATACACTCCTTTATATTTTATTTCTTTATCCCATTTATCTGTTATAATGATCTTTTTCACAGACTGCGATGATGCCTTATTTATCAGCGTTAATCTCACAATCTTTTTTTTATATTATAAATGTTTTAAATATTATGTGTAAAATTACACTGGAATTAGTTTAAAAAAAAAAAATTACCACAGCTGCGAGGGGGTTTCTATTACAGCTGCTGAGTGACAGTAAATTTGGCATCTTCTTCCATTTTACTGTTTTAGTCCATCATTCTCAATTTTTTTCCTCTTCTGGAAAGTCATTCTAATGTAATAGTGGATTTTTGGAATAGTGGAAAAATTATATTTGCTTTGATCTCCAATTCACTCCCATTCACCGCTGTTGAAGTTTACCCTGTAAAACGTTTACTTCCGCATTCCAAAACCGAAGTGTGTTGAAAACATTTGAATATCTTCAATGAAAATTACACTGGCATGGCAAACACTGGCATATCTAGTTTAAAAATCTATCAATAAAATTACAATTCTGTCATCACTGACTTAGCCTTGAGTTGTTCCAAACCCATTTGACTTTCTTTCTTCAATGGAACACAAAAGGCGATGTTAAAATCAATCAACATTTAATTTTGTTCCATGATTTTTTCCATACAATAAGTCAACGGCAACTGAAACCTACAATCTCCTTTTGTTTTCCAAGGAAGGAAGAAGTCATCCAGGTTTGGAACATCACGGTGAGTATGTTTTTGGATGAACTTTTCCTTTAACAGAAAAACCAAAAACCTTGATTTCAGAAACATTCATATTTACACAACTAACATCCTCTTGTAGATCCACCTACACACGTTCTCTGATTGAGCAATGGCACTTATGCCAAACAAGAACACTATCACAACAAACATGAAGCAAGGCACACAGTCATCTTACATGCTGTTTTTCTTTGCAAATCTATAACTGCCCTTCTTGCCACATTTATTAAAATAATTCAGAGTTCAACTCACTTAAATCTTAAGTAACACAGGAAGTCCTCACAAGGGTATTTTTAAAATGAAATCTGACCCATTCCAGCACCCATATCCCTACTTAATTGAATAACCAGCTGGGTTTATGGTCATGCTGCATATGCAGTGACAGTCTGCTTTTGAATTTACCTTTGCATGTTTTGTGTTGATATCCAGTATTAGGTGCCAGGTATGAGTCTCAGCTAGCCGACAGTGGAAAGTTGTACTATCTGACATGAACGAACACAAGCTTGACTGTGGCAATCTCTCAAAGCTGAGCCAGGCATGCTGTGCTTTGCCTTTGATTCATAATTGACTCCACATGTTGTTTGCATAATTTCTCTCACCCCCTTCCCCCACCACCCAACAAACGCTGGACCTATAACTGGTAACAAAGTTCACACACATCCCAGGAGCACCAAAACATCCTAGTGTTGGTTTCCATTCCAAGTCTCACACGTAACTGAACATTTTACAAAATATATGTTAGAAGAAATCATGGATGTTTCATTATGCCTTGAATACATGTTTTCAATACAAGTGCCTAAAAGTCATCTCAAGTTAAGGGACTGCAGCTAGATGCACTAACTGTGTTGTCATGATGACAGGCATAGGACAGAACATAGATATTATCCAGCATAGGTCTAGTCATCTTTAATTTGTCGTACTGTCAGGCAAAATTACAAAAAAAAAACACATCAGCATCTCTTCAAAACAACCACATGTACATTTCCTGCTAAAGATCTTGAAGAGTGTCCTAAGAACTGTACATAACGGCTAAACAGAGTGTAGTGTACAAATTGTGTTACTGATAAAGAATAGTGGCAGTTGTCATAAAATATTTGTGTTTAGGAGCGCTTATACTTGAAGCAGATGTACGTTGTCAGAGTGTTCAGCAATTCCCCCCCCTCCATGACACACAGCTTTAGTAAACAAACTAGGGCTGGACGCAAGGGTCAAGGGTTGACAACACCAGAGGACACGTACCAGAATATTTTGTCAGCTTAGTAAAATGTTGAAACCTCAGACACACAGTTACCCACATTCAGATGTCCAGTGCGTTTACAATAGAGGTGGGAAAAATATTGATATGTTAAAGTATCGTGATATTTTTCCTCATGCTATTGATATGTCAAATATCAATATTATTATTTACATTTTCCACATTAATATTGTAGAGATGGGAAAAAATAAATATCTTTGCCAAATCGAGCTACAAATTCAAAACAGTCCATTTATCAGTTATCATGCTTTTCAAATAATTAACCTCCCTTACTAAAATGTATTAAGATTTTACACGAGTAACAATAACTGAGGTATTTTGACCAAAATTTATGTTAGTATCATATAAATATAAGTATATAAGGGCTGTCGATTAATCCATAACACTATAAAGACCATTATAAGGAAGATTCCTGAGAATTCAAGCTTGTAGTAACACCTGTTTACTCCAGAGGGCAGTAAGTGAAATTTCAGCTGTATGAGCATCGCGCAGTTTATACAGTGAACAAAACACACAACACAGACAAACGTTACGTTCTTGCGTTCAAAACACTTGAAGGAGCGCAAATGCGAACAAGGGATCTCAAGATGTGTTTAAAGATTGAGTATTAAACTATATTTAACTTGACACAGTGACCTAAACATTTTATGTTTATGACGCAACGCACCAGAGATGCTACACAAGCATGTCTGAAGCAGGGTTTGGCTGGATTGAGATGGTGCAAAATTTGGAAATTACTCCATAAATATTTAATCACAAATAAAATCAAACAAATTTCCTTCAAACTTATTTGTAAGTACTACCTCACTAATTATTTTCTTGTAGAGAGATTTAATTGTGATGTCGATATATTCTGTACATTTTGTGGTCTGCAGGAGGAAAACATTTTTCATTTATTTTTGAGTTGTCCGTACTCGACTTGTTTTTGGTTTGATTTCTTCAAGATTGTTAGAGATCATATCATTCCCAGCTTTCAACTTTGTTTTGAAAATATTTTATTGTTTTTTTTTTTTAGCTATGACATGTTTCTTCGTAAGGAATATTATTTGATTCATTTTCTGCTTTTGTTGGCAAAGTTTAGTATTCATAAATGTAAGTATGGTGGTTATAAACCATTAGTTTTTTAATTCAGAGGTTCAGCATTAAAAAAAGCTGTAAAGTGTATTTAAATATGTAAACAATTTGATATTTTTATTTAAACAGTTTATTTATTTATTTTCTTTTTGTTGTTGTTTGTTTTAATATACCTCTTGGCTCTAGATGTAAAAGTTTTGTAAGCATTAATAACAAAAAAAGTCTGATGCAGGTGTACATTGACGGGTCCTTAAACAAGCCCTCATAATAAATCTCCAACTGATTGACAAACTCACTTGTGAAATGGATTGCTGTGAACTGTATGCCAATGACTGACTTATGTTCAATAATATGGTAGTAAACAAAACATTGTATTCTAAAGCTGCTTTTTGTATTGTCTTATTAATGATTAACTCTTCTGCTACAGGACTGTAAAGCATTTTAATTATCTGAATATTTTTTATTATATATATACATATATATACATATATATAAAATGTTTAAATATTTAAAGATAACTATGTATAATTATATATTGATATAAATATGTATAATCATTATATATTGAAATATTGTTATATGAGGGGCTTTCTGAGCAAATATTTGTATATGCGATTAAATGCGATTAATCTCGATTAATTAATTGGGACACCATGTAATTAATTTGATAAAACATTTACAGCCCTAATATATATATATATATATATATATATATATATATATATATATATATATATATATATATATTAGGGCTGTCAATCGATTACAATTTTTAATCGAATTAATTACATGGTGTTCCGATTAATTAATCACGATTAATCACATATGCAAATATTTGCTGAGAAAGCCCCTCATATAACAATAACTTCACCAGGAGTTCACTTTTGATGAGGTCCACAGATGCTCAGTTCCTTGTCTCTGTCCACACAGTGGTCATGAGTGAAAACACCCTCTCCACAAAAGCGTTGGGGACAAGAATGCTCAAAGCCAAAGATATCAGAGCTGTCATATTTGGGGCACTGAAATGCATCAGCAGAGCTGTCCGTGAAACTTCAGTGGCATACCGTGCACTCTCTTTTTTTAGGGTCACCTGTAACTGGTTTTAACCATGTATATATTTTCTCCTATTCTTTATAATTCGAACTAAGACACTTTTTCTTCTCGGGAGCTCCGTATAGACCCATTTTTCTGTTGCAGTTTTTTTTCCAAAATGCGGGACAGGTGGTCACCCTACCATATGACTCGGGTGTGTTACGTCATAAAAATAACATTTTTAGGTCACTGTGTCAAGTTAAATATAATTTAATACTCAATCTTTAAACATATTTCAGATGTGTTGCTCACACAGCTGAAATTTCACTTACTGCCCTCTGGAGTGTACAGGTGGTACTGCGATTAAATGCGTTAATTTTTTTAACGCTTTATTTTTTGTATAATTAATCACGCGTTATTAACGCATTAACTCGACAGCCCTAATATATATATATATATATATATACACAGTGGTGGGCCATGCATTTTAAGTATAGGCCTTTAGTGTGATTCATGCCATTAAGCAAACACAGTTTCACAATGCATAAGAAGCCTTTGGGCATCATACATTATGTCACAGCTATAGTTATACCAATTGCCATTTTAAAAACACATCCACGCATTAAAGCCAGAACTTGAAATGACACTTAATGCTCAAACAAGCCTAATTTTAACTGCAAGCATGACTGTTTTGTGAGATGAACAGACATTAAAAATATTTTTTCATATAAATCTGCCAAGGAGGTCTATAATACCTGGAAAAATCCATCTAATAATATTTGTGATTTAAATGTTGCTTGCAACAAATTTCATTTCGTCATGGTACACGGTTATGCTGCATTCCATTCAAGTTGGATGAGGAATATTCCTGCTTGATATCTCCAACCATAAATGCATTCCATTCCCCGATATTCGGAAGATGACATTTAAGGAAACAAAACTGCAATGCTCCTCTTAGCTTAGCAGGGGTTTAACTCTCATTAGAGATGTCTCCTATCAACCCAACTGATAAACAATGCTCCAGTGCTAGCATTTGTGCTTCAGGTGTCTGATTATCAAAAGAGATTATTATGTTTTATAAACCTGTTTCTGCAAGCGTTTGTTAAACAAGATTTATTATCATGTAATGTGGAAACAAACTAATTTATTGATATGAATTAATAAAGTGAATGTTTATCACTTACTTTGTATATCTCCCTGAGTGTCGACATGTTTGTGTAACATCATGCCCCTGAATCTCGGCGAAATTGGTGTTGAGAATTCTGCAAGAGCCTACAAGTTGTAATTCTGACTTCAAGATGCATTCCATTGCACTTCCTAGTAGGAAGTTGTAAAGGCTTACCAATTTGCTTGAAGTGAAAATAAGCCCTCCTTTCATGATTAATGAATTAAGAAATCACATGGTCATGCAGAACATCTCATGTTTTTAAATCCATAAGGATCATAAGGATGACAGTCGACTCGTCAAAAAGATCTCGCGCTCTTCGCTTTCAAATTATGCACATCACTTAAAGCATGATTGCGTCACTCAAGGCCAGCAAAAAGTTGATTTTGGTAACACTTTACAATAAGGTTGTATTCGTTCACATTTGTTAACACAATAGTTAACACAAACTAATAATAAACATTACGTTTACAGCATTTCTAAGTATACTGATTAATTTTTACATTAAATGTTGCCAATGTTTACATTAGTAAATGTAAATTAACATTAACCAAAATTAATACAGTATATTCTTTACAATATCATTGTTCATTCATGATACCTTATTCATATGGAAATAAATAGAACCTTATTGTAAAGTATTTTCAGTAATTTTACCCAGTAACCTTCCTAATATCGTTAAAATCGATATGAGACAAAACATAACTATCATGTTTCTTTTGGTTTGTTTGGCTGTAATTTACAGTTACTTGTGTATTGAGATCTTCTAGTATTACCAAACAATCATGACATTACTTTCTGAGTTGGCAAACATTTATGAGTCATTATACTATTGAGGAGCACACTCTGTGTCTCGCATATGCTACGGTTTACTCACTGACATCCTTGAAACCAGCTGCACTGAGAAAAGATATTGTATGTCATGATGCAATAAAGAATGAAAATAAATTGTTTTTATTTTATTTTGTAGTTGTGCCTCAGTATGCACCACAGCAATCATTCAGTAAGAACAAACACACCTGGATCCATCATTGCAATGAAGGGTATCATTAGAACAACATGTTCTCCATGCTGTTGAACAGGACCAGTGACAGACCCAACATTAACACAACATGTCCACACACTATATGTGCTGTGCTCTTAAGTTGTTTGTCACTGAAGGGTGTTTGAGGGCAGTGCAGAACAATTGATCAGCTGTATCCGACAGCTCTGTAAACATAATGGGCGTTTCTGAGTCTCTCTGGGCCGAGCCCTGGACAGACATGGCTGGTTTGGGGCTTGAGCCCAGACCATTGCCTGGCCCTGAGCTCTGGAGTGTCTTTCGAGGATTTCCTAGATAATCCCTTCAGCAATGTGTCCAGTCTCAGGCAAGTTCCATCAATAATTCACAATCTCCAGCCTACCTGTGTGAAGCTCCTCTGAGCAGAAGTGTTCTAACCTTTAATTCCTGATCGACAAGGCTAGTAGGGCCCACTCATGGGTTTTAATGTAATCCTCCAGTGCAATGGAAAGCAGTGGTGATAAACAGATATGCTGTCCTATGATTATTGGGTCCCATGATTGAGCGCTATGTCTGGTTGATTGGAATCTGGGAGCCATGGATAGATTCCTCCAGTACTCTTTGGATAGGGGCCACAGTGGCAATCAAATATACTCCATAAAGTCAATGAATCAAATTAAAGTTTGATTTTATCCATGTGTCTAACATGCTTTGATCATCTATATTTCATCCAAGAGGATAAATTCAGATTTCAAATACCTAATATAATACATGTGAAATTGATGTTTTGAATGTGTGTATTTAATATGAGAGGCTAAATTTAGATTTAAATATCAAGATTAGACATAACCAACCGTAACTGTCACGGTTCATGAATTCGCTGTTTCCTTCATGTCTCGTGTAATTGTTGTTCTATGTGTGTAAGCGTGTGTGAATGGGCGTTGCCGCTTGTTTCATTGTTTAGCACACCTGTCATCATTCCCCGCACCAGCTGCTGCCAATTCACTCCCCTATATGAACTCATCACACTCTCCTCTCTTTGTCAGATCGTTGTTTGGTGCCCTCAGTGTTGTTCTTCGTTTACCTGTTTGCAGTCCTGTTCTGGGTTAGTTCCTGTTCCTGTTCGATGTCTTCGTGGTTTCGTCTCGTCTGATGTTTACTCGTACCGGATTCACCACTCTCTGTACCAGCACGCTGACCATATAGCCACTGCGTCACCAGCCCACCCGTACTCCAGAACTGTGTTGTTTCTTTTCACTCTAATAAAGAGTTACTTGCATCTTTGCTTCCGTCTAGTGATTGTGACAGTAACACATTCAAAACTCACTAAGGTGTTCTGGGTGGTTGCCAAGGCTTTGGCTGCGGTTGCGAAGAATGTTCTGAGTGGTTTGTCACACATTGCTATGTGGTTGCCAAAGTGTTCTGGGGGCCAAAATGTCATTACTAGGTGGTTGCTTATTGGCCCAAATCAAAAGAGCCAACCCTCAAAACTCGACATTCTGGTCCCAAGATACAATTCATGTCCCTCCTTCAGTATTTTTTTCATCAGTGTTATTGTCTGCCAGGCAAATCTGTGTGTCTGAATGCTTAGAAAAGTAATAATAAGCTGCTCAAATTGAGGTATCAGTCAGGGCCTTGTTTTCCAAAAACATTGTAAGCCTCAGTAGATAGTAGAATCCATCTTACGATTCATATTATTTTTGCGGCCCATTTCCCAAAAGCATCCTAACTTAAGTAGTACTTCAAAATGCTCTTAGATTAACGAGCGCTCTGGAGTAGTCGTGCAGCGCTAAGAACATCATAAGGACACAGACTTATTCAAACACCTGCAGGACAATCACAAAATGACACCTAATAAAAATGTAAATACCTAGAGCAACACTTTATGCTCATTTAATATCAGTATACATACGTTTTATTTTATTACTATTTTTAACCAACAAGGCTAATGATAATAATAATAATAATAATAACAATAATAAATGCAGAAAATGGTTAGTCAATATTAGATGAACAGGTACATTTATAAGCAAGCACAAAGTTATTTGTGGATAGTTGTAACAACACAGTTGTGGCATGATTGTTGCAAGGAACTGTAAAAATTACCATCAGAGAGAGAAGGAAAAAGGTAAATAACTTGCAGATGTGCATGAAAATCTTCCGTACAGTATATTGGCTCCTCATCCTCGTCTCCTCTTCCTCTCTGACACACAAGGGCACTCTCACCCATACTACGCATTGTGTACATGTTGTGTAGCATTGCTGTTACCGTTATCACTTTTGGGAGTAAAGAGCAGCCCTCCCTTTGATTGGTGAATGTCCCTAAAGTGCAGCTTCCAAGCATCTCCTTATTTTGCACTCCACAATAACACGGTAAACCTCATTATATTGAATTATTACTTATTGTCATTAGCAGGACCATACACAGGGCCTCTGCTGTCTTCACTGATTCTGGAAGCTTTAATCTCGACCCACAGAGCAAATTTTTTCTGATGTACAAAGCAGTGATTGGGTAAAAGAAATGTATAGTTCTGCACAAAACAATTGCAATTATGTGGTGAATTAAGTTTTTAACGCATTTAAAGTTACGTACAAATATAATGAAGTTGCAATGATGAGCAGCACTATACGGTCACATTTCGGCACTTCATGTTTATGGACAGTGACTCTTAATTAGCACTTAAAACGCATCCTTGCATGTTCATGTTAAATGCAGTTTTGGGAAACGCACTTTCGTAAAGTAACGAACGTTCGTAAAATCGTTCATAGAAAACGTTCTTAACCGCTAAGATCGATCATTATTGAGAATCAAGGCCCAGGTCCATTGCACATACAAATGTAATACTAGGGTTAAGGGATAGAAAATATAATTAGCTTACTATAAAACAATAGATGTAAATGTTAAGTGGAGACCTAATTTCCCCACAAGGTTAGTAAAACGTGAAATCACCTACATTGTGGGGACCAGCCAACAGTCCCCTTCAGGAAAATAGCTCAATAAAAAACACTTAATGGTTTATGTGATGTTAGATTTAGGGTTAGTCTAAGGGGATGGTTATCAATAGAAGTCCTTCCATGATAGAAAAACAAATGTACTGTATGTGTGTGTGTGTGTGTACTTTGGTATGGCAACTGTGTCCTGATCTGTGTGACTCTATGCAGTGTTAATGTTGGTCACTCAGCCTTAAACTGTGAGGCAGCCTCTGCTGCTCAAGGCTATTCAGGCAGAGAGATTAGAGATTTCATGCTCACTCTCACTGCGGTTAAGGCAGACGAGACCCCCACTACAGGACACAGCTGAGTGTATGTGTGTATTGTACACTGAGCAAATCATTCTGTTGCTACTGATGCAGTGAGTCATGTTACAGTAACTATGAATGGTAATAAGTAGCACTTAATAAGTCAAGCATCACTATTACTCATGCTTTGGGGTTTCTTCTAAACCCCTAACCCTCACCAAACCATTATGCATTTCTGTATTTACATTTAGCATGTTTTAGTATGTTTATCGAGCTTTTTTTTCCTTCTAAAAATGGGTGCCAATGTAGGTGCGTCCTTGTGGGGACATTTGGTGCCCACAATGTAGGTAAAACCAGTCCCATGTGTTCCTACATCCACCCAATCCCAAAAAAACACAGTTACACACTCACAGAAATGCAAAATCGACAACATCGCCCAACACTGCACTCTCCATGAGCAAATGCCTTCCCTGTCAGTTGCAGCCAGGTCTGCCATAATTGAAAAGAACAGCCACAGGCCAGCCCACAGCTACACCACACCAACCCTGGAGCCCTGTCACTGACAGCCAGCCATCAATACTGATGACTGTTCCTTGAGGAGCAGATGACATCCACCACACCGCCCATGCAACACCCCAGCGCACACATACAGATGCACACCTCCCGCCCACTCACTGTCCTTCCTCCACCACTTCAGTCTCTGATTCTGATCCCTGTTTGTCACCACGGTAACTCCACTAGCCGGGAAGCTAGTCATCACTTTGGAGATACACGTGCCATTACCAAACACACACACATTTACATTCATGCATGCACGCCTCCAACAGGGACTCAAACTTTTTCAGCTTGGAAGAGTGGGCACTCAGATACCACTCCAAATCCCTCTCTCTCTCTCTCTCTCTCTCTCTCTCTCTCTCACACACACACACACACACACACACATGCACACACATGCACACACACGCACACACACACACACACACACACACCTCTTTGATAGTATGTCAATATTTAACCCAGAAACCACTTTGCAACCCTAAAAAGCAGAACAAATATGTCTAAAACACCTCAATATTCCAGAAAAAATCCCAGGTACACTCAGTGAACCAGAGTGATGTGACGAAAATTAAACTTCACAACAACTGCTTATACAGTTCAGACCACTTTTTAGTATATTAATATTGTATCTACCACTTTAAATACATTTCAAACTGCGAGAGCACCACATATAAGTGTCTGGAATTAAATTAAAATCATGCTTTTTTTGTAATGACTGTGGCCACCTGCATTTTATGGTTGTTATTGAAGGCTGGACAACATCAGACTTGTCAGTTGAGGTAACACTACAGTGACAGCTGAACAAGATGCACAGAGCAGAGACAAACAAGCAAGACCAGCAAAAACAACAAGAGTAAACAAAACGGAATACAATATAGACAGACCTGATCAGGAGCTGCAGAGCGACAGAAACTCTCTTCCTTATACAGTCCTCTTTCTCGCTCTCTCTTCGTGTGACTCCCTCCCCTCTCCGCTTCTCTCAGCTGCACAGGGCAGTTCTCAGGAAATGAATGGAAGCTCACAGAGAACTGTTGTACTTGCAAATGACTTACCACAGTCACATGATCCACTAAATGTAGGGTGAGCCGGTGGGTGGAGGCTTCATAAGCAAGAGAAGACAATATACTCTAAGCTTTAACAGCATGCATCGAATTACACGGGGCCCCTCGTGGGAGGTTTCCGACATGACTCTGAGCCCCGGCAGCGGAGAAACAGTAGAGTACCTTCCCGTTTAAAGGGGAAGAGAGAGAGAGAGAGAGAGAGACAGAGAGACAGAGAGAGAGAGATAAATAAAAAGTAAGAGAGAGTAAATTTACCCACAAAAAGAGTGGATTACTTAATATAAACTCTCAGTAAAAAGTCTCAGAATTTCACATTAAAAATAAAGTCTACCAGGGGAAAGCATATTTTTGTAAAAAATCTGTTAATATTAAAACTAATGATAATAAATTATTTAAAATATATAAATAAATCTATGTTAAATCCATTTTTAAATCAGTTGCAATTTTTGTAAAACATATTTATAATAATTTGTTTGACTATTAATTGTCTGTGATGCTGTTAACATATAAAGAGACACATGTGATTTCATATCTGTATTACAAGTTGTTCCGGAGAGAAGCGTCGGCTGAGAATGCAAACATCAATGTCATGCACATTTCATTAACTATCTCAATGTTACTCAACATTCTTCTTGTTCAGATTAGAATAGATCTCTGTACTAAAATTCAACAGAAGCCAATTACAGTATTGCTATGTTCATGTGAGCATGCAGAAGAGACCACTGTGAAGTCTCAGCAATGGTTTATTGAAGAGGCAGCTATGGTTTTTAAGATGCAGATTTGCTCTTCTGGGAATCCTAATTAATGTATAGGAAAAAGAGCTTGTTTGCATCTCTGATAGACTATGTGTTGCATGAACGCACACTTGCACACACACACACACACTGCTGAGCTTTATAGTGCTCTTTCATATTTCATAGACCTTATCCTTCCCATTCTGAACTTTCATACAATAACAAGTTCAGAATATTCGGCATGAATGCAACAGCACAGTAAACTCGATGAAAATAATCTCTTGGTGGGTTATGCATGATGTAATTTACTAGTATGTCTGTATTTTATAAGCAAATCAAGCAGTCCAGGTTCGAAATGGTGCATTCATTTCATACGATGGAGACAGAGAGTTGAGATTCGATCAATGACAATTACAAGCTACTGTGCAGAGGCATCACAAAAAGAGGCTGTTTTAGGGGGGTGGGGGGTGGAATTGGCTCCCTCTGACAGAAGCCTGGACTCCACATGTGCACACTCCCCACCCTGGTCGGATGGAATTTCGGTGCCACCACAGACTGATCATGGTACCCTACTCCTGGCACCACCCCGATCGCAAATATTCAGTTACCTAATGAGACTGATTTTAAATACAGAGGTATAATACCTTGAATATTTTTGCACTTGAGATACGCAGATAAAATGACAGACTGAATTATGTAATATTGATTCTGCAAAGGAGAATGACTCATATCATTGTAAGAACTGCTAGATAATTACAAGTTATTTCAATGCAAGATGAATTACACAGGAAAAATAAAGACTTGTATCCTTTTGTCTGAAAAATGGCCACTGAAAGACCATTCCACTGCTGATTAGCCATGATGCTTCTTTATGAAATGCTATACCACCCAGCTGCAGCCTCTGACAAGAGCAGCAATTTCCCCAGCAATAATGACATTTTGAGGAAGCAGTCCTGCACTGCCCGCACACCCAGCCTGGCACACAAAGGGTCCTGGCATGTCTTGTAAAGAGCTGAACCGAAATCAGGCATACCAGTGGGAGGGTGAGCCGTGTATGGAACATTGTCAGGGAACATGGCCCCTTCTTAGCTCCCCAGCAAAGAGGAGAGAGAGAAAGAAAGACACAAAAAGAGTGAACACCCCAGAATACAGCTATGGCAGAGTGAGAACCCAAGGCGATAAGGTGGGCTCCAATGTTCATGTTAACCACACAGCAGGCAAACAGTTGTTGTAAGGTGATAAGATTAACCAAGCCCATGCAGGCCAATATATACACAAATATGCTGTTACACATCAACAAAAAATGACATGGTTACAAAAATTAAGGTTCCACCATCATTGTCTGAAGTATAAACATGACAACCAATCTCCAGCATCCCTAATCTATTTCACAGTTTAAAAAAAAGACAAAACAATTTTTAAGGTTTAGCTGTGACTGAGAAAATATTCCATGAGGTGAACTATTCCCTGATGAATCTGGTTTGAAAAGAAAAACTTCACAAAACAAATAAAAATAACTCCAAAATACTAATGAGAAGAACTAGCTTTTGATGAGGGCAATGGTGTGCCATCAGTAAACAAAGTACTTAGCGTTATACGGCGAGAGCAGGGAAATGCGTTGATGGCGCATTACCCACACAGATTTACTGGTAGCACGAGAGACCCAGTCGCTGCGCAATAAATGCATCTCCTGCTGGGTAACTTATCGCTGTCTGTGAGCCTGCTTTGAACATTGTGCTCAGACCACAATAATGAATCATTTCACGCCATTTTACCATCAAATTTGATTGGAATGCAAATACTGTATCTGAATAATATGTGCAACTCCTTTTAACTTCACTTGAGAATTGTTACCAAGGTAATAGATTTTGCCATCAATAGATTTCTGTGTTTGGGTTGGGAGTGTATTTATTATTGTTTAAGTCCAAGTGAAATAAGATTATATCCTAATTCTTAAATTATTAGAAATTAGATTTTGCACAGGCCAGTTCAGCACTAATTTGAAAACTAAAACTTAATTTTGTAGTTTGAATATTAAATTTAATTAAAATATTTGTATTATTATTATTTATAATTATAATACTTATATTTAGTATAACTTAAATTTAATTTATTATTATAAAATATCATTTGTTCTTATTTTATTATTTTATTAATATTGTTTAAATAAAATCAGACTATTATGAGGAATGACATTTCTATTAGTTAAGCAACATTCTTGCTCTATCCCACAGCTTTAGCCTGACTACGGTAGCACATTTTACAGTACTGTTCTACATTTACGTACTATATCATTACAACAACTACAGTAATTACTAGGTACTAACCCTAACCCTAAAGCTAAACCAAACCCTAACCTTAACCCATAGTAAGTACATCTAGTTACTTAATATTACTTAATATTATTAAGTATACTGAAAGTACATCTTTTGTCAAATAAAGTGCAAATTTGAGTCCACTTACAAAAAAGTATCATAGTATCACCATGTCTTTTGGATATGGAATCTTGGTAATATGGTATTTTTTTAAGTACCCTGGAGTACCATATAAATTCCATGGTACTGCATGTGAATATGAAAATTATACAGTACCATGAGGTATCCAACTGGATCCAATTGTTACCTTCACTGTACCATGGTACAACCAAATAATTTTGTAGTTTTCTTTAAAAAATTAATGATTCAGATGAAGTATAATTTTTAATATAAGGTCTGTCATCTGTTCCAAGTAAGCCTTTAGCTGTGGTTAATTTAGAATAAGCAATCATTCATTTAATATGAATTAATGAATCTGACTTCCTTAATTTATTAAAACAATATGGGAAATTTTGTGGATGATGTTAGCCTGAGAGGACCACTGCTCAGATCATGTGTTAAGCCAAGGGAACTAAGAGAGAGGTCTGTTGTGACAGGGTGTTCCGTCATGTTGTCTGGTCACTTCATTTGTATGGGTTCTGATCTTTTATGTGTGATGAACAGCATGCTACAGTTCATTAATGTGCAGAATCTCAAACTACCTCACCAGTATGCCAATTTAGCTCAAGCAATCACAATATGTCAAGAAAAATGTGAATACTTCCAAGAAGCGTTCAATAGATTATAGATATTTAGCATCCACACCGCTTGTAGAAGTTTAGTCTGTAATTATTATTTCAAGTAGGTTATATGTATTGTACAGTAGTGGGTAACACAGTGGTTAGCACTGTTGCCTTACAGCAAGCAGGTCCTGGGTTCGAGTCCCAGCTCAACTGGGCCTTTCTGTGTGCCTTTCTGTGTGGAGTTTGCATGTTCTCCCCAGTTTCCTCCGGGTGCTCTGGTTTCCCCCACAAGTCCAAAAACATGCAGGTTATAGAGTGATTTGGAGACTATAAATGGCCCCTTAGGTGTGAGTGAGAGTCCCCCAGCCACTGGGGCTTGTGTCAGGAAGGGCATCCGGTGTAAAACCTGTGCCAATTCAAAAACACGGATCAGAGATGGTCCTCTGTGGCAACCCCTAACAGGAGCAGCTGAAAGAAGAAGAGGAGTGGTGCCTTAAGCATAAGGTAAGCGTTTTTTAGGGATTTGTTCTAAACTAAGCGTGTAACTAGTCCCACACTGTTTGAGCTACAGTATGGAATGAGACCTCAAATCATGTGGCCTGTTGAGGAATGGTTTGTTAATACTTTCCTAAGTCATTTAACAAGAGCAAAGGCAAAAAAGTAAATCCATAGACTTAAATATGGCTTAGACTAGGAGCTGAGCCATATCTAGTGACCAGAATATCATGGAGATTTGGTGGTGGGCTCTTTTGGGCCAGTAAGCAACCACCAAGAACATTACCCTTGCAACGATCAAGAACAATCACAAAGCAATGCATTAAAAACACTCAGAACACTTCAGCAACTGCATAGCAACACCCTGGCAACCATCTAAAACACCAAAATATTGTTGTGGTGAGTTTCGCACAAAAAACAAAAAAAAGAATACTACTTTGTGCCAAGGTAGTCTTTGTAGCAAGAACTAAAGGTGCATCCCAAATGGCACACTTCTGCACTATTCTACGCCATTTTGTAATATAAGGAGTGCGAGTAGTATGTTAACACTGAAAATGCAACAAAAAGAAGTGTCCTTTAAGTTAGGGATGATGCACTTTTTCAAACGTCAAAATGGAGTGTGGAATGTTGGACACTTCATACACTCTGCACACACGGCTTACCATACATAGCGGAAGCTAGCAGTTAAGTTAAGTGTTCCATTTGGGATGATATTACACTTTGAAAATTCATAGTACATTTTGTAATGGATAGTGTGTAGTTTGGGACAAAGCTTAAGTTAAAAATCCCTGGCTGCATAGAGAGGTCTCTAGCTGGTGTGGCTGCAGGGTGTGTGTTTATGTGCCAAGGTCAGCACGCCACCATGGGCAGAGGCAGGGGCAGGAGAGGGGGCGGCAGCCACACCACCACCTCTTCTGTGTCCAATAGCAACTGCATTTACAGTAGAGAGAAGTGTGCATGCCGTGGGCAACTGCAAACCCAGGCACACAGAGATGCAAACAAATACTAAAACATACAGAGTAATGCTGAGAGTGCATTCATATAAAAACAAACTAAAGGAGATAAAGTGGAGAAACATAAAAACAAAGAGACAGGATGTTTACAAACATATTATGTTGGTTATTAGGTCCACTCAAAAATGCATGTATGCAAGGCCTAAAAGTACACTACACCCACTACATGCCTAATATGAAAACAAATTGGCTTTGACAAGTATATAATCAGAGTAAGTTGCTACTGGCTAGAAATACATGGTTTCATTTTAAGAAGAAAGAATAAAAACCTACACTTGTGTAGCAAGTTCAGTGTAATGATGTAAGGAGGAAGTGGGAGACGTTGAGATCCAACACAAAAGGTACTTTATTGGTACAACAAAAAAACTCACTTTTCAGCAGCCAACATAAAACTGCTGCTTTTCAGCCAGACAGTGAAGCTTCGATGACACACACACACTGCTCTCTACGTTCCTCCTCTGCCCCCCTCCATTTATGGAGAGGATGTCCACAAAAGCCATCTGTGCCCCTGGCATTTGGACCACCTCAAACTTAAACGGTTGAAGAGCCAGTTAGCAATGGGTGATACGCGCGTTGGTATCCTTCATGTGGTATCCAGACAAACCTTCTCAATGGTGCTGTACCTTGCCTCTCTTGCCGAAAGCTTCTGGCTGATGTACAGCATTGGGCACTCCTCCCCCTCGACCACCTGGGACTACATGGCTCCCAACCCCCTGTTAGATGCATCGGTCTGTAAAAGAAAAGGGAGAGCGGCATAAGCAAAGTGCGGTCTGAGGACTCTGTCAATAAGGCACTGAAACATAGCTTGGCCCTGAACAAACCAAATGGAAGGGTCATGAATTGGTGTAAGCCAAAGGTGTGGAAAAGACCATTTTCTCGTGGGACATTGGCGTTAAGGGAATCTACCGATAACTCTTTTCAAATCCAGTGTTGAGTAAAAGTGAGCCATTCCCAACCGATCGAGCAGTTCATCAATACGAGGCATTGCATGCGTGTCAAATTTAGACACTGTGTTGACTTTTCTATAATCTACACAGAACCGGAATGAGCCATCGCTCTTAGTCACTAGAATGACTGGGCTGGCCCAATCACTGGCCCATTCTTCTATTACTCTCATTTCGAGCATGGTCTTTAATTCTTCCCAAACCACTTTTTTGTGTTAATCGGTAGGGACGCCAAAGTATCACTACCCCAAGGGTTATTTCGATATGGTGCTCTATGAGATTTGTTTGACCAGGAAGAGTAGAGAACACGTCTGAGAATTCCCTTTGCAACCTGGCAACCTCCGTGACTTGTGAGGGTGAGAGGTGGTCTCCTCAAGTGACCGGGGTGACTCGATCGGTGGCTTTGAAGTTCACCTCCAGTCCAAGCTCCTCCCTCTCCAGAACCACCATCGCCAACGTAAAGGAGACCGGCTCTGCATGGTTTTAAGAGATTGAGGTGGTAAATCTAACGTGCGCTGCCTCTATCTGTTCGTTTAACCTCATAAACAATTTCCCCAACTTGCTGTATGACCTGAAAGTGTCCTTGCCACTTGTTGAGTAATTTAGAGCTTGATATGGTGAGTAATACAAGGACTTTATCTTCCAGTGCAAATTCCCATAGACAAGTACCCCTTTTATACTGCCAGCTTTGACGTTCTTGAGCCTGGAGCAAATTCTCCTGTGTTAATGCTGCCCCAGTGTGTGGAATTTTGCTCTCAGGTCAAGAACATATTGAATTCAATTTTTGCTGTTTGAAGGTCCCTCCTCCCAGTTTTCCCGCACAGTCGAAGCCCTTACAATAATTAGAATGGGGAGAACCTAGCGGAGGCTTGTGGGACCTCTCGTACAGCTCAAGCAACTTGTCCCAATTTTGAGTGTCTTTGTGCATGAACTTACAAATCATATTCTTTAGTGTCTGATTAAATAGTTCGACCAAGCAATGCCAGGTAATGGCACTGGACCCACTCCGCTGTCCCTCTCGGAAGCCAAGCAATAAACTGCTCAGCAACCACCTCTGGCAGGTGTCCCAAACCTGCTGGGTGAAGGCAAACGTGTGTTTGTGCTCGCCAAGCATCAGGGAGTAAAGCTTTGGCTCTGGTGTCTGGCCGACTCATTGCAGGGTGGCTTTCTTTATACCGGGATACACAACGAGGATGTGAGGAGGTTGGTCACAAACATGAGTTGGGCCTCCCCAGACAAAAGTGGTAATAATCTGACCGCCCACTGGGTGCTCAGCCACCCGCAAGCTCCTGAAGTCCGCTCAAAGAGCTCCAGGAAGGCCTCCGGATCATCTTGGGGGCCCATCTTGAATAGCAGAATATGGGCCAGGGGGGTCGTGCCCCCCTCCTGGGCAGCAAGCTCAAGAGCACATGCCGGTCCTTGGGCATGGAGGAGCACTTAGGACCGCTACTCCTGCTCTGTGTGTAACTCCAGGAGGGCCTGATGCTGTGACTGGTGGATGCTGGCGAGGTACTTGAACATGTCCTCCAAAGGTGAGGCATCCTTGGTGGTGTTTTTTCTCCCTGTTCCCGGGTTTCAGCACCAGTGTAGCAAGTTCGGTGTTATGATGTAAGGAGGGAAAAAAACCTGCTTTTCAGTGGCCACTACACCCCCACCACCACAACATGTTAATATAAACAAAATTAAGGAAAATATTAAAAATAAATACCATTGTCATAGTCACACAAATATAATTTTTAAACAACAAATAATGCAAAACACAGTTTCATGAACAGTAATTAATTATTAATGGCTGGTAAATTTTATGAATTCACTCAACACTGGCTGGTGCAGCAAAAAGTATATTTTGGACCCTGCACATACGTATTTAAACCCTTTCCTAATACATTTTATTTAAGCATAATGTATTAGAATAGGTGGGAATGAACAAATTAAATAAATGCTACAGCTATGTCCTCCACTTTGTAAAGGACATTTGTGAAAGTATCATCGAGAGCGATATGTTCTCAGACTGCATGCTGGGTATTAAGTGATCTCTGCTCAGATCTATTACCTGGATCATTTTCCTTCACAGGGTATGACTTAGCAAAGGTGGGGCTGACATTTAACCCTCCAAAAACCGCAACAAAAGTCATCTGAGCATTTTGATGAATGTAGATACCACCTAATTCCACTATTGCTAATCTTCTTCAGTCATTTTCCTCTTCTTTAGGGGAATGTCCTAGGCTGTTGTGGTTAATTTACTGATGTTACTCATGGTTGATATAAGCCTTATACAAAAACTTTGTTTGCTGCCTCATAAGCAGTTGGCTTCAAAGGCATCATCCTAACTGTCATAAAACCTCATAATTGACTGATTTAGAATGCTCTTCATAGGCAGCAACTATGTGTACCACACAAATAGCAGTCTGCATAGGAGACTCGACCGAACAATTGATTTTAAAAGAGCTTGATATTGCTAAACTAATGTTGTTACTATGTTGCTTAGCTAATGCCACAATACTCTAATAAGTACAAAATACAAACATGCTCAAATATTTGGTAAAACTATGCATTTTAATTACAATAAACCATATTTGCATTGATCCAACTATGGCGATAAGGCGCCATCCATGGTTTAACCATGTGGTTCCATGTGGTTACTACAAATACCACAGTATAGTTTGGTATATTGACTATATATTAACTATAGTTACTATGCAAGAACTATGGTAAATTTTTATTAGGGTTCCCAAACATTTAGTTAGTTTCAGCAGAGTTGTATCTAAATACTGTGCTTAATCCCAATCAACCTGTTATACAGACTGATAACAACCCCTGGCATCAGCTGAGTGGCCAAATACACAGTGCACCCATCACCCAGCCACATGGACACAAGGGAGAGCATTGGGTTTGTGTTGAACCTTTTGTTGCTCTTTCCCCAGCCAGCTTGTTTCCAAGCAGCTCCACCCCTCCCACCCAGGCTCAGGGTTGGGAACAGCCAGTGCTGTTCATTGTGGGGGCTTTCGATACATGGAGGAGGCTGCCAGCAGGTAGCCATGGCAACAACATTGCTTTCACTCTCTACTTTTTTGTGCTTTATATGGGGACTGTGGAGAATTGGAGGGGCCCTCATCACAGGCCAAATTAAAGAGGTCACAGTCATTTGCTGGCACCAGTTGAAATAATCATAGAGACGGATGTGTTGCAAAGCAACGGTGAAATTGAGGGGGAAAAATAAGCATATTAAAAAGACTTGTGAGAATTTTGCATAGCAACATATAGTTAAACATTAAGTACATTGTATTGTATGTATTTTAATGTTAGTGCATTGATGTTGAAGACACCTAATACAAAGTGGGAACAAGAACGGCATTGTTTTCAGTCTAGAGCTTCAAAAAAAGCTATGGCTTACCTTTATAGTAGTATCCACACCTAACTTAAGCTTTGTCATGAACACCTTAAATCAATGGTTATGAGTGCTGTTTAATCGATCACTGCATATTTACATTAGAGATTGACTACTCTTCTTGCATGCTTACAGCATTGTGTTCACTTTCCAGTTTCCATCAAGATTTGTATATAATTTCTTGCACATTATATGAGCCAAACACTATAATCCAGATCATGCATATTTACATTTTGGCAAATGTTAGAATTCCACATGCCACAAAACCCTCAACTCTGACTGTGCCTATTTCCTGTACTTTCATCAGCTTTTTGTGTTTTTAACTCAGCAAGAGTGTAAAACAGGAAAAATGATATCACTATAAAACACTGGAATGTATCATATTGGTGGAGGCTGTTTTGAATTTATGACACTGACCGGGTCAAGTCAGTCAAAGCTGCTTATTTTTCGTTGCATTTTCCTGAAAGTTGGTCAGACTTAATCAGGAGTGGGATTTGATTTAGCGCCAGTGTAAATCAAACACTTGCTGAGATCCAAACAGCCAAGACTAGGGTGAATTGTTTTAAAGAATATTTAAAATTTGATTACATCATAAGCAAACCATTTCTATTTTTACACACTGATTAAACACCATTTTTCATAACAGGAATTTCCAGTAGAGAGGTCCAAAACAGGACATTAAGTTTCCCACTCATGCAAGAACAATTAGTTAATGATGACATTGTTATAGTAAGCATTAAGTATCCCATTTCCTGATGAAAGTGTTTAGTCACAGGCATAGTTCTCCCAAAAATGACAATTCTGTCATCATGTACTTTCATCACTTTCACTTTCATTGCATCCTTTTTCCACACAATGAAAGTGAATGGTAAACAAGGCTGTCATTCTGCTTAACTTATCCTTTTGTGTTCCACTAAAGAAAGCAAGTCATAACAGGGCCGTAACCGCAATATACTTTGAGGAGGACAAGTCCCCTCCAAAAATCAGATATGCCCCCCCCAATAATTGATATCCTTGTTGCTATTCTGCTGCAGTCCATTATGCATCGCTGTCTAGTTGTCATTAAGTTGTTATAAGGATAACATAAAGGTTTAAAAAAGTTTACATTTTACAACGATCAGTAGTCTAACACTGCTCGTTAATGTCATTTGAGATTATCATTTGAGCCAATCTAATCCATGAATGCAGGACTCACGTTTAAGACACTAAGCAAGAACATCGTAAATTATTCCAGCGCCACGCAGCACGCACACATCAGTGTTAGCAGTTCAGGTTAAGAGTGTTAGTGTGATGTGAGATGTAAGTATCTAACTAAACATGCAATATTTGACCACTGTTTTACTGTATGATTGAAATTGACCGACATTACTTTCCAAGGGTGCAAACTATTCACCATTTGTCATAATTTTCCCATATTGAATTAAAAATATGTCATGTACAGTATGTTATTTGTATGTCATTCATAATTGTGAATGTGAAAAAATTAACAGAGCATTTCTCATCATGTGTGTGTATGTGCAAACAGACATATCTCATAACTTGTGTGTTGTCAACACACCTGTGACCCATTTAGAGGGTATAAAGTACAAGTACAGCGTATCAACTAATGCATGCTTGAGTGCTACTACTGCTTTAATAAAAAAGTTACTATTTGGAGCCCTTCATCCTCGGTCTCCTATGTCTCTTTCTGACTTCCTTCTGAGAGGAACATCACTTTGTTCAAACATTCTTGGCGTAGTCGGCAGGATAGAAGACGGTGAACTGAGGGAATCTGGGAAGAATTCACACTGAAAGACTATGAAGCCACAAAGACCCTAGGGTGCTGAGGAACTGGATTTGCTGAATGGTTTACGACATCTACGGTGCATGCAGTGTGTGAATTGCTGACAGTTTTACTTCGTTTCATCTTTCTCTATCAAAATGAGTAAAAAGGGGACAGAGAAGCCAGAAGCATCAGGTCCGGGCATGAAGGGACCCGATCTCTCCTTAGAGGAGATACAAACATTATGTGTAGAGCAGGTACAAAAAGCCATTAATTTAAAAGAACTTGAGCAAAAGATGTTAGGTGATTTAACGTCTTGTAAAAATTTAGGCGAACGGTGGCCAGCTCCAAAAATTAAACAAGCATACAAGAAAAGGCCAAAAGGAGTTTTTAATAAGAAAACTCAATTGCAGTGGGATTTGTTCATTCTAAGTAATGTTTGAATACATGTAATTGGACAAAAGAACGAAAGTGACAATAGGGCTAGTAAAATTATGCAGACTAAATTGACAGCTTTGTCGGCTGAATTGGAAAATGCTAAAAAGAAAGTCACTGAGCTCGAACAGAAGATGGAAGAAGCGAATGACTGAAATTAAAAGCGGAAAACAGAAGAGAAAACTCAGTTGAACCAACCATGCAAGCCATTATATCCTGTGTTTGAGCTAAAACATATGGGGCCCTATTTTAACGATCTGAAACGCAAGTAACAAGCGCGAAGCGCAAGTAACTTTGTGGGCGGGTCTGTTGCTATTTTACCGGCGGGATAAATGACTCTTGCGCCCGACGCAAGTTTAAAAGGGGTTGGTCTGAAATAGCTTCATTATTCATAGGTGTGGTTTGGGCGTAACGTGAAATAAACCAATCAGAGCGTCATCCAACATACCCTTTAAGAGCAGGTGCACATGTTGCATGGCGGATTGTTATTTATTCTGTTTAAATCTTTTCAACCTAATTTTCCATTTGTATTTTTTATTTTTTTTTATCAATTACTGTTTGATATTGATTTTTCATTTTGACAAATGTAAATAAAGAAATGTCACAAATAAATACTTTCGGATGTTTTGGACTCGTTCTCTCTGAATCACGAATATATGCATGGTTATATTTTTGAAATGTAGTCGAACATTAGACCGAGATTAATTTGCTTTACCTCACTATAGATGATGCAGCAGCTCTTCTGCCAAATAAGCTCTCCTGTCCCGTGCTGCTGCTGGGGCATTTGGGTTAAGTGGCATCGGCACATGCAGTTCACCATCACGTCTCCTAAAGTCCTCTAATGTTTCCTCATCTATGTCAACAACACAAACTTGATTTATGGAAATGTTGCGTAAAACACAACATGCCACAAAGAATGCTGCAACTTTTTGAGGACTGTACTGTAAAGTGCCTCCTGACCTATCCAAACACCTGAAGCGCATTTTCAGTATGCCGAACGTTCGTTCAGTTACACAGCGTGTTTGTGTGTGTTTTCGATTATTTACCGTATTTCACTCATTGTTGCTGGCATCAAAAATGGTGTCGTCAGCCATGTCTTTAACGGATACCCATTGTCCCCTAATAGCCACCCATCCAACGGGGGATTCCCCTCGAAGATGGCAGGAATGGCAGAGTTTGCTAGTATAAATGAGTCGTGGCTCGAGCCTGGATAATTCGCAAAGACATGGGTGATTTTACTATTAGCATCGCAAATGACTTGTATGTTGATTGAATAGGTTCCCTTGTGGTTGACGTATACAAGTGCGTTTTCTGATGGGGCACGTAGCTGCACATGGGTGCAGTCTATAACACCAAGGACACCAGGGAACCCATACTTTGCAGAAAACGCATGCTTCGCTCTTTCCTGGCTGTCAGGTGTGACGGGGAATTGGATGTATTCCCCAGCATGTCGGACTAGACCTGATGTAACTGCATGTATAGCCGAACTTATGGCAGATTGTGAAATGCCTTCAATGGAGCTAAGGGGGTGCTGGAACGACCCAGATGCATAGAAATGCAATGCTGCTGTAACTCTCACTGCAACGGGGCAGGCATAGGGACAGGGTGCATCAGTCCCCAGCTCATCTGCCAGGAGATGGCAGATGTCTGTCACAGCCTGGCGGGTCAGGCGTAATTTACGCATACATTCCTCCTCACTGAGGGAGAGATAGGTCTCTCTGGGCCGGTAGACCCTCTCCCTCCGGCGTCTAATTCTCTGTCCCAAGACATACTCCATCTCACTGTGCAATAGGAAAAAATATGAGAAAGCTCAACTTAACTGGTAAGTTAAAGAGTAAGGTTTTAAATGTAGCCTACTTACATTATGGTAAAGGTGATTTCACAGTCTTCAGATTTTATTTTTTCCTGGTTCTTGACGGACAAACTAATTTGTCAGATGTCCTTATATACATATGTGTCTTGCCACTATTGGGCAAACAGGTCTGATCCGTCATTACTACAATTAGCCTGAGAAATTTGGGTAAATGTGCAAGCTAGATTTAGGCCTACATTTTTTTACATCTTCATGGACACCACAATGATTTCCCTCATGTGTTAATATTTTTCCTTGTTTTATGTATGATTTGCAAAAATAAAAACTGCTGCATCTGTGTTCATGAGAGAATCAAAGTGTATGCGCGTTGTGCACCCGCTACATTATGGCCAAGCATGCGCGCTTAAAATAGCATTATGAACAACGCACAACGCGCCACTGACTTTAGACTAGGTTTTTTCAAAATAGCACTAGGGAATGTTTGCGCCGAAACACGCCTCCTTTTTGCGCCGACCTGCCCAGGGAGCGCAAGTTCATTTCCTAGTTTACCGACGTGCGTCTGTGGAGGGAAAAGCCTGCTTTGCGCGTGTGCAAAATAGGAATGATACATGCGTCAGTGTACAAAGTCATTCGCACCGGGTGCAAGATAGGGCCCATGATGTGCATAGGGTTTAACTATAATACTGACTATGATACCAGCACAGACACAGATCCGGATGGTGACAAGCCTATTGACCCCATACATGAGATTATCTGGGAGGGAGGTGGTCCTGGGACTAGCGCGCAGTTCAGGGGCCTCAAAGTCAAGTGAAAGATGAGGAAGACTGGGGACTGAGAAGAACAGATGTACACTATGTGTATACAGCTCTCAATCCCATGACAGTCTGTGCCCTAGATAAAGAGATTGATCCTGTAGGGAATCCTACAGAAGCCCTGGAGAAGATTCTCAACTATAGAAACATGTATAATTACTCATACAGGGATGCTTACAGCATAGCCATGACGTCAATGGGGGTAATAAGACTCTTATTAAAAGCTATGGCTATGGCCAATTTCTTTGCAGATCACACCACCCCTGGTAATGAGAAGGACGGATGGATGGCTCTGAGTCTGTATTTTGGAGGTTTGAGAAAAAGCATATGCGCCCAATTAATGGACGGTGCCCCACTGAGAGCCCTCCAACTGCTCTCTGCTGGACAGAGAGGTGGAGGGAATGTTCAAAGAGGGCAGAAATTGCCCAAGGGAATTGCAGGCATTGTGGTTTGTCTGGCTACTGGGAAATGTAGGAAAATGAAAAGAGATAAAGAGCATGGTAAAGGGAACCCTGGTAAAGTAACAGACAGGGGTGTAAAGTAACAAATTACAAATACTCATCTTACTGTAATTAACTACTTTTTCCCAAGAATTGTACATTTTCTTGAGTACATTTTAAGTGCTGTACTTTAACTGTTCTTTTACTGCGCTATATTCCCACCGTCTGTGTTTGCTACTTCCCTGTTCTGATTTTATTTTTGTCTATCAACATGATTGGCTAGGGAGAGTCATGACTCCCATCCAATCAAATCGCTCGTAAAAAACTTGATCTACTAGCTGCAGATCTGGCGCCAATTGTTATGGATGTGGAGAAGTCCTCAAGCCTAGTTTACAGCTGAATATCCGGCCGCACCTGGAAGGGCTTTTCACAGTGAAAAAGGCCACTTGCTTGATTGTGTCATGTGAGTTTAACTTGCTCAAGCCAGATATCAGCATTAATCCTGTGGGGTTAATGCGGCGCCCATACAGTAGTAGTAGCCACTTATCCCCATTTTTAGCATCTTCGTGTACGAATTACGAGTCATGTTTTTCAAGGTCTTATTAAATCGTTCCACCAGTCCATCAGTCTGCGGATGGTAGATGCTGGTACGAATCGACTTAATGCCTAATAATTCATATAGTTCGCGAAGTGTTTTGTGACATGAACGTTGTGCCTTGATCCGTGAGGATTTCCTTTGGAATCCCCACTCGGGAGATAATTTTGAAGAGTGCCTCCGCAACACTGCATGCTGAGATGTTGCGTAGAGGCATTGCTTCCGGATATCACGTTGCATAGTCCACCAGAACTAACACAAAGCGATGTCCGCGTGCAGTCTTTTCTAATGGCCCGACAAGATCCATTTCAATTCTCTCGAAGGGGATCTCGATCAATGGCAGCGGGCGCAATGGCGCTTTTGGGGTGGCCGGTGCGTTCACCAACTGACATTCCCGGCACGCCGCACACCACTTGCGAACGTCCCCGTGAATGCCCGGCCAAAACAAACGGGCCATTATACGTTTCAAAGACTTTCCGTGGCCTAATTGGCCGGCCATTGGATTATAGTGAGCCGCCTGGAAGAGTGTTTCCCGGCCGCTCTTCGGTACTAACAGCTGAGTTGTAACCTCTTTGGTCTGAGTGTCCTGTGTCACTCGATACAACCGCTCTTTGATAATAGAAAAGTATGGGTATGTGAGCGCAACACCGGGCTGGAGCTGTTGACCATCAATTACTTTCACTTGGTCGAAGGCGTGCCTAAGGGACTCGTCACGCGACTGCTCCAGTCTCAGGAAGCCCCTGAGGGCGGAAACACCCTCGTCTGCATCATCTTGACGCGGAGCCGACGTTGGCGGGAGGCGGGAATTAACCACGGCCTCGACTCTATGCCTTTTCCCCTGTGGAGCGTTGGGGATCCGAAACAGTGTCCCCACCTCCATCACAGGACACCGCTCCCCTCAGCTCCAGCAGACCGGCCCAGGTCTTCCTTCCGCACTCGTGGGGGCGGGCTTTCCAACCTGGGTAGAATAACGGAAACAGGGGGGTTTGAAGAGGCAGAGAAGGGGAAGGGCCCTCTGGACCGGGGTTGGGGTCTGGGCGGGCCTCCCCACTAACGAGGAGCCGGAATTGGGCAGGAGTGAGGGGAACGGGGAGAAGGGGATGGAACTGCAGACACAGGAGGTGGAGAGAGAGAGAGAGAGAGAGAGAGAGAAGATACTGCCTCGCCGCATCCAGGGAACAGCACCATGTAGTCCTCTGTCAGCTGGACGGCTCCATCCAACGACGCTGGGCGGTGGCACTGGACCCACTCTGACATGCCTCGGGGAAGTTGAGAGATGAACTTCTCCAGTACCACCATGTCGACCACTTCCACGACGTCGAGGGTTCCCCCCACCAACAGCCACTTCCGGCAGGTGTCACGGAGCTGCTGCGCAAACGCAAACGGGCAGCCGTCCTTCCCGAAGCTCAATGAGCGGAATAGCTGCCGACTCTGATCCGGGGTCCGACCGACCCGTTGCTGGATGGCCTTCTTAAGGTGATCATAGTCCATAGGCTGGTGTCGGTTGTGCGGTTGTGCCGCCAGCTGCGCCTCCCCGGAAAGCAGGGGCAATAGGTGCGCCGCCCACTGATCGGGAGGCCACCTCCGCAGTTCTTTCGAATAGGTCGATGAAGGCCTCCGGATCATCGCTTGGCCCCATTTTCGCGAGGGCAAGTGGTGGGGCACACTCAGTCTGTGGAGCTTTCTGGATCCACTCGCTCTCTCCCTCTCGACACTTGGCGTCCCTTTTAAATGTCTCTCTCCGTATCACTACAACAAGACACAGGTGTTAGAGATAATTACAAACCAGGTGACAAGCCTTACCGCTCTCTCTCTCCCGCAGACCGACACACGACCACGCCCCCCATGCCACAAGGTTGTTTTGATGTAACTGTTTGGCCATGCTTCAACATAGAAGCATATTTGTAGATACTCCAGGGACCTGGGAATCTTATGGGGGAAATATGGGATCTATAATCAATATATTAATAAATGTTTCTTATTACTTTGCTGTCATTCTATGCATTGACCTTGTTATGACATTCTCTGTTTTTTTTCCTGAGATAAGTGAGGTGTGGAAACTTTCTGCAAGAAGGGACAAAGTGTGACAAATCGCCAACCTTTGACTGTGTGCGTCACATCCGTAACAAATTTAGAGTGTATAAAGTACAAATAAAAACTGTTCTTCTCTTCTTCTTTGTTTGAGTATCAACTGATGCATGCTTGAGTGTTAATACTGCTTTGATAAAAGTTACTCTTTGGAGCCCTTCATCCTCGGTCTCCTGTGTCTCTCTTCAACAATGAAGGATCACTCTTCTTCAACAATGTCCTTGTCAGGTTTGTGCTCAAAAATTGAGTCACCAGTTAAAGGAGTAAGTGGCAAGGAGGAGGGTGTGGCCGGGCCGTGAGGACCCATGCCCAGACCTGATTTGTCCTAATCAGCTGTGAGGGGATAAAGATGAGCTGGCGGTGCCGGTTCGAGAGAGAGAGGCACACATGGCAGTGTGTGTGTGTGTGTATGTCTGTCTGTGATTTAAGTTGATTTATGTCATAAACATTTCTGTAACGTAGTGCAATGGAAAGGAGGAGGCGAGAACCGGCTTGTCAATATAAATAATAGTTTAATATAAAACTGAAACAAAAGACCTACACACACACACACACACACACACACGACGGACATGTCCGTAAACGATCTCTCTCTCCCGCACCATCCTCCGCAGTCAGCCTCTATCCCTCTCGGAGGCTTGATTAGCCTGATAAGGGACCGGGTGTGTAGAATCACGCCACATTCCTCCCTCGTTCTCTCAGGCTGGGGGGCCCCCGGCATGACTTAAATCCCCTTCCCTGGGGAGGGACGTGTCAACGTCTGCCGGCAGGTCATCCCTGTCTACCTGGATGAGGGAGGGGACAAGGGGAGGGAAACAGAAATAATAAAAATGGGGGGTACTTCCTGTAACAGTGCAGTACCCCCCAAAAAACCCTGTAAAATTTCAACGAGAGGGAAAAGGCCAACGCGGAGCGGCAGTGAGAGAGAGAGGAGAGAGAGATGAAAAAAAAAACACTTACTCGCCAGTTCTCCGATACGCCGTAGCTTGTTCGCCGGCCACTCCTCCACCCTCTAATGGATGACAGCCACGCCTCTCCGGGCAGATCGGAGGCAGTCCTACAGCCCCTGGCGGACGGAACGCCCCGCCCCGTTCTCGGGGAACAGAAGGGGTCTCCCCCGCCCCTGGCAGCGGTTCCCCCGCTCCAGGTGGTCAGCAGCGAGCCCCTCCCCTTTCAGTGGCTGGTAGGGGACTCCTCTGCCCCTTGCAGTGGCCCTGACTGCTCCAGACGGTCAGTTAGGAGCCCCTTCTCCCCTCGCGGTCGGCGGCCGTTCCTCTGCTTCCAGGCGGCCGCGCTCCTTGTCCCCTGGCAGATAGCCGTGGCTGCTCCGTTGGGATGGACGATAGTGGTGGATACTACAGCATATCCCTCCTCCTTCCTGGATTTCGGCACCAGTGTAACGTAGTTCAATGGAAAGGAGGAGGCAAGAACCGGCTTGTCAATATAAATAATAGTTTCATATAAAAATGAAACAAAAGACAAACACACACACACACACACATAAACGATCTCTCTCTACCGCATCATACTCCGCAGTTGGCATTTATCCCTCTCGGAGGCTTGATTAGCCTGATAAGGGACCGGGTGTGTAGAATCACGACCCGGACCCACCCTCCGCCCTGCTACAGATTTGTTGAAGCGGGATGCGCTTTTGTGGAGTCCTCACCACTGCCATCCGCCAGGGGAAGGAGGAGTCACTGCTGGCCACCGGAGTTGGAGGAACAGCTGATGTATGCCAGGGGAGGAGCCCAATGTAACGGGTAAGAATGGGCAAGGAGAAGGCAGGAACCGTTGAGCAGTCAATAACATTTTTAAAGATATAAATCAACTGAAATCAACTTAAACACATAGACACACACAGTAGCTGCGTGTGTCTCCCTCTCATTCAAACTGGCATCTCCGGCTCGTCTTAATCCCCCTCCTGGCTGATTAGGACAATTCAGGGGAGGGCATGCGTCCTCAAGGCCAGGCCAGGCCATCCTCCTCGTCACACTCCTCCGCCGCCCAAATCAGGCTGGGGAAACCTCCAGCATGAGGGGAGGTGTTGCCCTTCCGACCGTCCTTCTGCTGGCAGGTCTTCCTCGCCTCTCTGGAGCCCTGAGAAAGTTGAGGGGAGGAAGAGAGGAGGGGGAAAGATTGAGGTGGAGAGAAAGAGAGAGATAGGATAGAGAGAGAAAAACTCACTCGCCAGAAAATTATAATTGTATCGCCTTTACTATTTTAAAGGACCGAGGACCATTATATATGTAACTTCAACACCTGCAATCCCCCACTCCCAAAATGGTTTGGTCCCCCCCAATTTTCAAGACATGGTTATGGCCTTGGGTCATGGGAACTTGGTTCAGCTACCTGGGGATGAGCAAATTATGAAACTTTTTCCATTTTTGGCTATCCTTTTAAGCTGACATGCCAACAAGTTAATTTGAAACTTTTTGATGAGTTTTAATTGCTGGTCCTTACTATAAACTGAATAGACATGGCAACACACAATAACAAGTCAGGATGCCGCTAGAATAATAATGCCAATTCAAAGTTAATTGAGCGAAAGTAAAGTGAGACATTTTAGCATGGTCAACTGAAGCCAGTAGACTATTGTTAGACTATTAGTAATCACATTTCAATCACAAATTCATTAGGTGTTTAATCTGTTGTGGGGAAATTATAATTTGTGACTCTTTTAAATAGGTCATAAATTCATACTATAAAAATGAAAGAGAAAGCACAAGCAACATGTCTCATTAAGTTACGTACGATTTAGCTGACCAAGCTAAAAAACACTGGATCACAAGTTTTTCAGCACGATTGTGTGTGTTTTCACCTTAATTATTCACACGATTCTGAAAAACCTATGAACATTTGCATTAAACTGCCTATTATTTAGTCTGTGTTTTTGTCAGATCTCAGCACAGTGGTGGGAGGGGCTATAAGTATTTGTTTGACATGTGTGTGCACCTGTTTAACAAACTCCTTTACTCTTCTGTCTCACTATCCTCCACCAAGCCCCCTCCTTTTTTCATGTGCGATAAGCTAACAGGAGACATTGCCCAACCTCGTGCTTGACTTCCCCCACATTTTCAGCAGATGGCCCTCACCATCAAGTCTGATGGAGGAATTAATCTGGCAGGGCTTCCTGACCAGGGCTGCCCCTCCTCTACAACGCTGACCTATTTGTATTCTCTGCACAGCAGATGATGCACCCAGCCCTCTTCGCTCCGGGCATCTGGGGACTTGCTGTGGGTACCAGAGCCAGCCTTTCCTGGCAGGAGCTCACCATAACCCTCTGAAGCTTGTCTACATGCTTACGCACACACACACACACACACACACACACACCTCATGTCCTTGCCATCACTTTTGTTTGTGAGCTGAGAGTTTCCCTGCATCCGAATATGTATAATTCCCTACTATATGGCATGAAAATTGTAGTATGTCCAAATCCACAGTATCCACAAAATAGTAGGCAAGAAATACCGGGATTACTGAATGTTTCCACTGGACACTTTACCATCCTATACTCCAAAGGTAGCTGAAGTGATGTCAGATTAAAACAGTTAAGAGTGAGTCAGGCACTTTTTAACTGTAAGTGCTATATATACCAAGAAAGTTGTTATTTGTGGGTAAATTCAACTTGATTAATAAATACAGAGTAAATTATATTCATGGTTGTTGTTATTATGTCATAGATTCAGGTTAATTCGGGACAATGCCCACATTCCCAAATGAAGTAGGTTTGGGAGGTACTCACCTGCATACCTAAAGAACATACATTTTTAATGGCCAAAAAGTATGTTCTTCATCTAATGTATTACATACTTTGACAGTACACGAATTCAGACAGCTAATATCTTCAGCCCTCTGAAATTAAAGGACCATTGGAATGCTTCTAAAGTACTCATACAGTAGCATGTTCTGAATCATTCTTACCACAATTGTGACATCTATTAACATCCAGCCTGGCATTGCAAACACATAGGACAAAATCCACAAATATCTTTCTTTAACATCTTGTTTGTTCTAATAAGCAATTAGATCAATGCAGAGCAAATAGAGACTTAAAGGGATACTCCAGGATGTAGCATTAAGCTTTGTATCAGTAGAAAACCAGTAGTATTTTCAAATTACCCTGCTCCCCCATATCCCCATGATATGAGAGAAAATTTCATTTTAGTCTGGAAAAAATCCTCCGATGACGCTAAAAATCATCATTTTGCGTCATCGGAGGATTTTGGGACAGAGGCTTTAAACTACAGCCAGTATTAGTAGCTAGTTCGCATGTTTTCACCACGCCCATATGAGGCGGGATCTTACTCATAGAATGTAAAGATAGTGTTAGCCATCTTTAAGCTAAGCTAACAGGCTCTTGCTCTGTAAAACTTTGTATAATAGTCTAATCACGATGGCGGAAGAAAGTTTTGAAGTAATGACAGATGGGGATTTCGAAGATCTTTTGTGTGAATCGGATGCTCGCGGCTACCTATACGAGCCGCAATACAGCGACGAAAAGTTGCGGGAGATGGAGGAACAAGATGCGGCCGGAGCAGCTGCTGCAGCAGGGGAGCAAGACCTGCTTGGCGGTCAGGAGGAAGAGCCCGGCCAGACTCGAGCTGGGGCGAACTGGTGGTGTCAGTGCTCTCGCTGTGCGTCTATGCAAACAGATAGAGAGTCCTATTGCTGTCACGAATTTCAGCGATGCCATTTTCTTCTGCATGAGATCGCTGAATCCGCTGATGAAACTGCACCGCTAGCATGTGTAACTGAGCACCCAAGTTTTGTACCACACATGGACAGGGGGGTCCTGGAAACTTATTTCAGGATCCCAAAGATAAATTGGAAACGCCAGCCAAAGCCTGCAGGGACAAATGGACGGCTTAGTGTAAAGTGAGTATTTGATTTGTATTTCTTTTTGTTACTAAGACGTAATGTACAGAGTTTGGACACCCGGCATAATCGTGGTTTGGGAGTGGCCTCGTAAGTGCGGCAAAGCAAGTGCATTCTGGGAGTTGTTGTCTTTCAGCCACATGAGTAAAAAATACATTTTTTGCCTTTTCTCAGTCTAGAATGCTTCAAATTCAAAAATAATTTCACATTTCTACTACATAAATGACCACTATTAAATACACATTCATCTTCCCATAGCTGGAGTATCCCTTTAAGTCTCCTGTTTTTCACATTTTTGTCCTGTGAAAATGACCATAACAGTCATAATACTCAAAAACTGTAATAAAACACAAGCGATATCAATAGGAACTCATAGATTTTACATCAAATTCCACAGAGACTAAATTATCTGGGCTATGTTATCCATATAAAGTTTATAGCTCTGTACTGCTACTGCATGTCAATTGATTCATTTGTTGTATTTTTATATCTTGGAAGAAATTTTAGGAGAAAAATCTGAGAGAAAATAAATACTTAAATAAAATATACCTCAGAAAACCCTTAAGTCTCTTGAGCCCTGAAAGCGCATCCTCTGAGCAATAAAATGTTCCTCTGGGTTACGCAGATGTGACACTGCTAATCTAGAATGACACTACAAAGAAACACATGTGAAGAGGGGAAAATAAAAATAAAATGGAACAATCTTTCTGGGTTGAAATATCACAATCAGTTTTGTCAAAAAATCTTTGGCAACAGGGTCCTGTATTGCTTGAACCTAAATTATATATGGAGCCAGGATAATGATTGAGCGGGGAAAGGCAGGACTATTACAGACTGATGAAGTGGTAGCAGACTGCTGCCGGCCCTTCCTTCAATCTGAGCAGCTGAATGTGGCCAGGGACTGAGATGGTTAGGAGGTTCATCTGAAACCAGTCAGGCATTCCTGATATACTTCCATTTCACTATATGCATGTCTCTCTCCCTCACCCTCTTACTTCAGTGACTCTCCCTGTCATCCTCTATTGTGTCCGCCCTCCCTCAACACACACCCACAGTCGGCTACACTGTGGTGGGGCAGAGGAATGCAGACCAGGGTACTCACAACATCATCGGCTCAGTGCACTGATGTTGGTGACCCGATAAAGCACCTCTTATTGAATCATTTATCTACCACAGATCTCCTGTGGGGTCATCCCTGGTGGAGCACATACTCAAAGGCAGATGACAGAGGCACAGTGAATGCCCATTCATATACTCTCAAAACTCAACCACCAATCTTTTTTCACTCTTGAAATGAGGGCGCTCCAGCCGACTTCCATCATCTAAGAACAAATCTGTCTGCCAATCATAACACTGGCTAGGACCCAATTTTTTATATATTTAACCCCCATATTAATGACTGTGACTGCCTCACAAATTTTAGTGCCCAATACGTCACACATAAAACACTGAAACCTCAACCAAAATCCTTGGATCTGAACACACCACCAAAAAACATGGGTTGTATCTCCATTTTCTGATTGGCATCACCAGCAGGTGGGTGTGCCTTTCAGACCAAGCCTATACAATCTAGAGGTGGTCCAATAGAATCGATGTAAAATCTTAAATTGCATAAGTCACACCCTTGCATCTCTAGATGTAGACTTGACGTTTTTTAGAATCCTAGCCCACACTCCCTCCTAAGCTTGGGCTATTTCTAACAAGTCATTGCAGAAACAAGGATGTGTGTTTGAGATATTACCTTCCTCTGTTGCGACGCCCATGCAGTGATGAAGAGTAAAGCTATAGCCACAGACATATTGGGGTTGTGTTGTGGCAATGTCTTTCGCTGTCCTCTTCTGCATTTCGTGGCTCCCCCTTTGGCATATTGCAGCTCCGTTTCAGGGTCCTCTTCAGCTCATCATGGCCCCTTCATCATATCACTTCGGCATATCACAGGCCTGTTTCGTGGCCGGCCCACTGGGAAATGTCCCTGTTCTCCTGATGGCCAGTCTGACTCTGGCAATAGCGTAGTGTAGTGTTAGCTTGCTGAAGGTAATGGAATTTTGGCAAATACATCCTATTTTCTCTGTGTAAAAATAGCCGTCTGAGTGGTTGGCCCCCCCTGAAGTTCTGAGACATCATCATTCATGAAATGTCTCATCTAATAAGATTCGAGGACCAGAACAAACTGTTGTATAAAAATCTATATCAGGATCGTTCGAATGAAATAACTGAAAATCTATATTTTTACCAAGCCCTAAACACAGACATTTTGGTTTGAGAAGACAATTAAACATATTCACAAATTAATATCAAATTAATATTTCACAAATTAATATTTCTTGAAAATCAGATTTTCAAGAAATACAGTCTTTATTTATTGTGGCATGACCAGGCCTTGCCACAACCTGGGGTAAGCGTTTTACTCAAAGGCACAACGGTGATGGTTAATGCCTCATTCTTTGCAGGGATTTAACCATCCATTTACCAGCCGTAAGCTTCAACCACTGCACCACATAACCAGAGAGAGTGGAAATGGGAATGGGAAATGCGACAAGCCGTACTCACATCACCCGTGCGAGCA
The DNA here is from genome assembly GCF_025860055.1 of Xyrauchen texanus. Lineage (NCBI taxonomy): Eukaryota > Metazoa > Chordata > Actinopteri > Cypriniformes > Catostomidae > Xyrauchen > Xyrauchen texanus. Next base: position 28,294,115 of record NC_068293.1, on the reverse strand, counting down.
CCACAGCTCAATGCATCAGAGCCTGTGTGCTAACCACCTGCAAGATTTTCATCCCTCTCTCAATGGTAAACCATTTCATGCAAACATTTAAGGTGTGGCCCTCATAATCAATAAGATCCTTGTTAGACCTTGCATGGGTTTTGCCACATTGTAGGCCATTGATTTACCCTCCATAGTCGACTGCACTGCATTTACCCAGCAGCGTGCTCAAATTAATTCCCTGTTGCTCTCTACCAATTAGTTTTCCTGTAACTATAGTGTGGATGCAGTCAAAGGGTTCATTAACTTTGAGTTCCAGTCTTCCATATGTAGCCTCCACCTTGTGCCTGATGATCTGTGCAGTCCAGTATGCACTAACATTTTTAGAGAAGGATATTGAGCATGAGAGCCTTGGCACTGAAGCACATTCATTCAAATGAGTTTCTAGTAATGAGGGTTCTTTGTGAGTGTGATTGCATAGTCAGTGTTAGATGTGTGTATGCAGTACTGGAAAGGAGTGGATGAGGGCATGATCTAGATCTGACTCACTACACTCACAGACATTGTCGATTGTGTCTAGTAATGCTGCTTCAACCTCTTAAAAAACAGTGTGATTCATTTCCATCAAAAAGTATTTTTAAGAGCTACTTTCCTATTCAAACATCCTGCATCACTCATGCATGCCTAAAAATGTGACATCTGATCTCGTCCAGTGTTAAAACCATTCCAAATGCACACATAAACTCTCATATACAAAAGACCACTTCATTAAAAATGCCCCCTAGCTGCCCGAGTAATATTTTTAGAGCAATTAATAGATCCATTTACATGCTGATGCTATCATGACTTGGAGGGTTGGTACTGTATTGCTACATGTGGTAATGCAAGTTAAAAGTTTCTCAATGCTCTCTACTGTCCTTGAAGTGGAACGCCTAATGTCCTATGTTGTAAAATACCATCAGCCTTGCCCACACAGTGACAGGGCCCTGGCAATGAATCATGGAAGTGTAATGATTGTGCCTAGGGCCCTGGCAGTCCATTAGGAGATCAGTGAGCTGGAGGACTGAAAGCAACCAGGTGAAATCAAAAAAGACATTGGCAAAATTGGGGATGGTATCAACCCTGAACACATATTTTTATTGCATCCATCTTGATGAGATAGTTCTACATTAGTCGTAAGTCTAATTGTTGTTTTTTTGTTGTTGTTTTTTGAAATAACAGTGTGGAATGGACTAATAGCCCACTGCTTCTTGTGATAAGGGACAAAACATTTTTTAAATCTTAGTTTTTTATTTAATTTAAACTTAATTAATTTGAAATGTATACATTTGTAGACATGTTTCATCTAATAAACCATGTAAAGGTTTTATAAAAATACTTTTTCTGAAAATTGACATTTCTAAGCTTCATAACTTACATTTTATTGTAATTTGTGTCAACTCCATCAGACACACTAAAAATCATGCTATTTTAAGTTAATCCATCCAACAAGACTGTTAAGTCTTTCATGATGCAATTATGGTGTTAAGCAGAGGAGTTACAGTTTTTAAAATTTGCTAAAATACGCTTACTGAAACTGGGATCCACTTGATCTTCATCGTCACCTTCTTAGCACAGCAGAAGCCTTATCTTGCAAATGTCTTAACACTTTTGGTTTCATACATTTTTCACACCCTTTGTCAAAACAGTTACCACAGATCTCACTGAAAGACCCCAAACTCTTTTGGATTAACAAAAGGAAAACATCTATTCACAGCTGATAGAAAGTACTTGCATAATTATGAATCTCTAATGCACCTGTGTGAAACTCGTTTACACAACTCTTCAATCAGCATTCAGTCCTCATTCATCTATAGCTGGATTCAACCTCTGTAAAGTGAAGAGACTCGGGAAAAACATTATTGGGCAGAGGGCCACTGATACAGTGCCATGTAAGAGGGACACCAATATCACCATGTGTGCTGCCATCTCCAATAATGGCGTCCTTTGCCACATACCAACTATCGGCCCATACAATACAATCACATTTCCTGATGCACTGAATGAAAGACTGGTTCCACCCAAAGAGAGAGGGCTGTTGAGGCCTGGCATGACTCTGTCTGTCATCATTTTGGACAATGTTGCCTTCCACCACTCTCACCTTGGTTTGAATTAATGGTTTGCAGCAAAGCCCCATATGATGATACAATTCCTCCCTGCATACTCTCTTTTTCTGAACCCAATTGAGGAGTTCTTCTCTGCTTGGAGATGGAAGGTGTATGATCACCAGCCATATAAGCAGATGTCCCTTCTGGAGGCAATGAATGCTGGCTGCCTGGCAATAGGTGCAGAGGACTGCCAGGGATGGATACGCCATACAAGGATGTATTTCCCTAGGTGCATTGCAAGGAAAAACATCCAATGCGATGTTGATGAGAACCTGTGGCATAATCATCTGGAACGAATGGACTAAATGTGAAGTTCTGATTATTTCAACTATTTATTTTGTTTTTTAGATATTTCCACCCATACGTTTCCTTTGGTTGCTTATTTACAGTATTCAGCATTTCTGAGTTTGAAAAGAATCATATTTCTATCATATTGTATTTTGTATTTTGTTGTCCATTGTGTAATGATTGATTGAAAGAATATATTAATTTGATCACAAGTTGTGTTGTTTGATTGAACTATTTGCTTTTGTTCCATGTTTTAAATGTTTTGTGAGTGTTAGAGCATTTTGCAAACAAAATTAGTCAATTTCAATTTCTGTGTTATACAATGGAGCCAATTTGTTTTTCCTCAGCTGAAGCTGCCTCTATAACCTGAACTAAAATAATACAATTTAACCCACAATTCTAACAGAAATTATTACAAAGGGAAGACGAAGTTGACATGTTGAAGCTTTGACCGCAGAGACTTTTAAAAAAGAATTATCATTTAATTATTTTTATTTTTATCCCCTTTTCTCTTAATTTGGAATGCCCAAATCCCCTTACTTAGTAGGTCCTCGTGGTAGTGTGGTTACTCACCTCAATCTGGGTGGTGGTTGACAAGTCTCAGTTGCCTCTGCTTCTGATACCAACAATCTGTGCTTCTTGTCACGTGGTTCGCTGTGCATGACACCGCGGAGACTCACAGCACGTGGAGGCTCATGCTACTCTCCACGATCCATGCACAACTTGACTCGCGCCCCATTGAGAGCAAGAACCCCTAATCGCATCCATGAGGAGGTTACCCCATGTGACTCTACTACCCTATACTATACTGTATATAAAACTTACCAGACCACATGTCCCATTGTCACATCCACCATAAGCAGGAAGTGGGAAAGAGGTGCTCAGAGTTATAACTGACCATGTCTTTGTTTGATTTATTCAGGATCATTAAAAAAAATCTTACGGAGTTGACACAAATTAAGGACACAATCTTATTTTTTGTAATGAAAAATATAATTTTAAGTATTTTTATAATTTTTTTATATTATATTATTATCAGTATTTTTTATATCTTACAGACCATCTTTTATTTTGTATGTATATTTATGAATTTGTTGTTTTTTAAACATTATTTGGCAGTATAACATTGTGACTTCTTGCTGAAGACAGATGTGTGACAGTTCATATGTTACATATAGTTACAATGGTTCAGGAGGCTTTCACGCTGGTAGTTTGGTCCGAGAGCATGGTTCACATGAAAAGTTGGTCATGTGAAAGTTATTTAGGCAGACCGAGGAATGGACCATGCTACCGAACCAGAGACAACCTGTAGGAGATCTACTAACGAGCAGTGCAACCAGCTTTGCAATGGCAATGTGGATTGCTGCTGCTGAGCAGCACCTGCGAGACAGGAGAGGGAGAAAGAGGGAAACACAAACACATATACACTGAGACCAGACAGATAAAGGGAAAATGGAGACTGTTCAGCCAGGACTGTGACAAGCATGGTCTAGAAACATAGTTGAGATATCTTATGAAACTCTGGAGGAGACAGATGTGAGGTTACTGGGGTATTTTTCCAACTTGGTCTCATATGTTCATATTACATATACATTTTTGCAAAATAATATTTATGTGGCTCGTTGTACATATCACGGCTGATATGGTGAAATGAACTCTGAAGGCACTACAAGAGCAAATACTTTTATTTTCTTTCACACAAATCACAATTAAAACAGATCAACAACAGATCTGTTTCTCACCCACACCAATTATATTGTGTTTTAATACATGGATATAACCACTGACCATCATATGGATTACTTTTATGCTCCCTTTATGTGGATTTTCGATCTTAAACATTTTGGCACCTATTTACTTGCATTGTGAGGACCTAGAGAGCAGAAATATTCTTCTAAAAATATTAATTTGTGTTCTGCAGAAGAAAGAAAGTCATACACATCTGGGATGCATGAGGGTTAGTAAATCATGAGAGAATTTAAATTTTTGGGTGAACTATCACTTTAACTGTGCATATGTGCTCATCGCATATGTGATCTGCGTATGTGCGTTTGTGCTTTGTCTGCATGCTCAGACAGAGTGATGCAAGCACGGATCTGCACAGAAGAACTGAGCACTTCCCTACCTCCTCAGCTCCAGCTTTCAATATTGTGAACCCTGATTGGATTTGAGGCTTGAAGAACAATTTAATTTGAGGCTTTACAATTTAGATTACTCTATTCAATTACATATAAGTTATCAAAAATGAATGAAACTGCCATTCATATACAAATGCCTGTTAACCTCTTAAGTGAACATGATCATACATATTCTGATAGTTTAACATTTTCCAAATGTTTTCAAGACATTAAGAAAATAATAGAAGATAATATATTTTGGTATATTTTGATGTTTATTTTTTATATTTCAAAGAGATGATGCAACAAAAACTGTATAGAACAGGATTAATACTTCCTAATAGTAAACTTATGTAAATTAATAATAAAATATGATTTATGAAAGCACAAAAAAGCGACACTATTACAAATCTCGGGTCTTTAATTACTGTGACAAATCACTAGCTCTCTCATGAAGGAGGAAGCGGGAGCCAGAAAAACATTACAACGTAAGTCTAATTATTCAAGCACTTTTCAGTGTAACATCAAATGGATTTCTTTTCAGCATAACAAATGAGCACATGGATCAACTCAGTTGCATGCGTCTTTCACTCTCTCCTCCGGTGGTCTGAGCAGCTCATTAATCTGAGGCATCAGGTACGCATCAAATTTAGACACCGCATTGACATTTCTGTAATCCACACAGATCCGAACCGAGCTGTCGCTCTTAGTAACCAGAACCACCAGGCTGGCCCAGTCACAGTGGGATTCTTCTACTACCCCCATATCCAGCAAGGCCTTTAATTCTTCCCAAACCACTTCTTTCTTATACTCAGGTAATCGGTTGTGAAGACTACGTACCACTACCCCTGGGGTCGTTTCGATATGGTGTTCTATGAGATGTGTACTGGGAAGAGGCAAGAACACATCAGAGAATTCTGCTTACAACCTGGCAACCTACGTGACTTAGGATGGTGAGAGGTGGTCTCCACGAGTGGCTTTTAAGTTCACCTCTGACCCAAGCTCCTCCCTCTCAAGAGCCACTATTGCCAAAGTTATGGGGACTGCCTCTCTCCACGGTTTTAGAAGGTTGAGGTGGTAAATCTGACTCTAACCATTCATTTCTCCTATAATCGATTTCCACAACTCACTGTGTGACCTCAAAGGGTCCTTGCCACTTGGCGAGTAATTTAGAGCTCGATGTGGGGAGCAATAGAAGGACTTAATCTCCTGGTGTCAATACCCATAGCAGAGAACCCCATTATACAGCTGGCTTTGATGCTCTTTAGCTTGGAGAAAATTCTGTTGTGTTAATTGCCCCAGGGTGTGGAGTTTTGCTCTCATGTCTAGAATGTATTGAATTTTGTTTTTGCTGTTTAAAGGTCTCTCCTCCCAATTTTCCTGTAGGACGTCAAGCACGCCGCGTGCTCAATGCCATACAATAATTAAAATGGGGAGAACCCTGTGGAGGCTTGTAGGACCTCTCATCCTACAAATAATAGAGGCTCGAGCCCCTTGTCCCAATTTCGAGCGTCTTCATGCACAAACTTATGAATCATATTCGTTAGGGTCTGATTAAATTGTTCGACCAAGCCATCTGTTTGGGGGTGGTAAACGCTGGTCTGAATCGATTTAATCCCCAATAATTCATACAGTTCACAGAGTGTATGTGACATAAACGTAGTGACCTGATCAGTGAGGATTTATTTCGGAAGCCAAAACTTCCCCCCCACTTACGTCCTCCTGATGTGGAGCTGATGTAGACAGCCCTGGCACCACCTCTCCAGCCAGCGAATCCCACACCTCACACTGACACACTTTGCTGCTGGACCCATCCACACATATTCCCCACAATAAAGAACTAAATGCCAGCCAATTCATACCCAAAATTAGTGGACGAAAGAGGCGGGGACTAACCGCTGCCTCAACACTATGCTTTTGTCCCCAAAATGTAATAATGACCGTCACTAAAGGGTAATTTTGCACCTCCCCATGCACACACCTAAACTTCATCCACCAGCCTGTATTCAAAGTCTCAGTCTGAACCAAGCTTTTTTGAATGGAGGTTTGATTACATCCTGAATCCACAAAGGCTTGGTATGTACCCCCTTAATACTCGCAGGTATCCGTTATGCTCCTGCTCGATTGGGGGCAGCCTGTAGTGTGTCAGGGATCCAGACAAATGTCTCTACCTCCATCACGATGCATCGGACTTGGAAGGGCCCAGCCTCCCCGCAGTTCCACCAGACCGGCCCAGACTTCACACCCACAGCATTAACCGGTTTTAGGAACATAATTCCCAGTTTCCGGGGAAACCAGAACAGCACAATGGGAAAGAGAGAGGTAGGGAGAGAGAGAGGGAGAGAGGGAGAGAAAAAGTGGAGTCGCCGGCCCCCAAATCGTCTGCCATATGGTCCTCTGGACCGCCCCATCCAGCGACGCCGATTGGTGGCACTGGACCCACTCTGCTGTCCCTTTCAGTAGCCGGGCAATGAATTATTCCAGTACCACATGATCGAGTACCTCCTTGGCGTCCTGATCTACAGCCAGGTGTCACGGAGCTGTCGAGCTAATGTGAAGGGGCAGCCAAATTTGTCAAGCATCAATGAGTGGAATGTTTGCGATGTTGCTCAGGGCTTCGGCCCACCCGTTGCAGGACGGCTTTCTTCAGATCATCGTACACTAGGAGGTTGGAGGCAGGTAGTTGTTGGGGCGCAAGATGGGCTTCCTCGGACAATAGCGGCAAAAAGCAGGCCACCCACAGAGTGCTGCTCCAGTAGTCCACTCGAAGAGCTCAAGGAACGCCTCTGGGTCATCCTGAGGTCCCATCTTCGCCAGCGTGACATGTGGCATGGCTATAGGTGGGTCCGGGGTCACGGCTGAAGACCTCCCCTGCTGTACCAAGCTCCATAGCACCTGCTGGTCCTCCACTTGAGCCTGGAAGAGCGTCTGGAACTTGTTGGCTTGGTGGATGCTGGTGAGGGTCTTAAACACTTTGGCCAGTGGCGAGGACTCCAGGATGGCGTTTTCTTTCTCCTTATTCCAAGGTTTCGACACCACTGTGACAAATCACTAGCTCTCTTGTGAAGGAGGAAGCGGGAACCGGAAAAACATTCCATCGCAAGTTTTTTTATTCAGCACTTTTCAGTGTTAAGTACGCTAATGTGTATTCATGTGTGCATTCAAAGTATTTTAAAAGGCCTTTTTTTTTTACTTGACGGTTACACCACCTGACGTTTAATCAGTCACTCATGAAATCAAATTGTTTGTAAAATATGGTGTAAATGTTTTTTAAAAGTGTATGAAACCAACATGAATACAAATATTACATTTCTTAGAACTTGCACATGCATTTTAAACAAGATTTATAAAAGATTGTTCCTTTCTCTGACATCCTGTCATTTGCATGTGTGTACATACCAGACACTGAATTATTCTAGTAGATTACACCAGGCAGTGATTTAGAGGTAGGTTACGGGATGTTAGTATTCTAAAGTGTTACTTACCTGCCATAAATGTCCTTTTGTCTTCAATTAAAGAAAGTGAGTCATGCGGGTTAAGAACAGCATGAGAGTAAATAGTCAATTCTGACAGATTTTTCATTTTGGGGTGAAATAACCCTTTAAACTCATTGCTGTTTAGGAGGAATGAGATGTTAAAAAGATCTCATTTGTGATTTGTCTTTCCTATGGGTGCACAGGAGTGCTTGGTCAGTGACAAAAGGCACTGAGACTCTTAAGGCACTAAGACTTTTTAAGAAGACTGGAACATCACTGTGGAATGTTAATGAAATTTGTCTTTCACAGGGCGTTGGTCAAGTGTTGTGAAGTAAGCACACACCCATTGTCTCATACCATAAAAGTTAATAAGTCCCTCTCCCTCTGCAGAAATGGTAGAGAAGCACTGAAAGAAGCAGCTCAAGTGGAACAGCATGGAACCGTGGTAAATGCACCAGTGGCGAAATGCCGATTTATATGTAGGTCTGAAGATTCACACCTGCACCAACGTCAATGTTTCAATAACCCTTCAAAGCAGGGTTATTGAATGGTTGACAAACCATTGAACAGACACAAAATTGCTGTGAAAATACACATGCTAGACCAAAATAAATCCCACCAAGTCTGTGAAAGATATTGCTGGAACAATCACGACTGTTTGACGTGCCCACTGAATACGATTCTCTGACTCATTTTGCCCAGCGCTAATATTCAGAGCTATGTCACTAGGAGATGCTCGTCATTTCTCCCTCTATGCATCAATGTGATTTTCTTTATCTGTCAAAGTGCAGCTTGCACATGGAATCTGCCCTCAGTGCACAGCTGCTCCAGTGTGGGTGGAGAGTGGGCGAAGGTGCATGGCATCTGCCACAGTCCACCGCCCGAGGAGAAATAGCAACACTTCACATTCAAACTCACTTCCACTGCAGCCCTCACATCGTTAGGCACAGGATAGATTGAAAGTGAATACCATGTTTCAATGAATCATTTTCTTTGGCCAGGCTTTACTCTCCACCTTCGACATTTCCTTAAGGCACACATTCACAACGGTGAAGTGGAGGTGGATAATGGATCATAAAAGCTTCTACAGCATTTAGTTTGGATGAAATATTACATCTGCACCCATTGAGAAATTATATTTTTCAGATTTGTTTTTTATTATTGATTATTGCACTTTCCTACCAAGCCTCTTCAAACATTAAGTGAAATAGCTATCCCATCCAAATGTTATTCTCTTGCAGAATTTTTAAAAGCTTCTTTTCTATTAATACATTTATTTTTATTATAATTAGGAGGTCTTATGAGCTACAAACTGTCCCAATTCTTCAATTATGCTAAATTTAAATTAAGAATCAATATTATTTTCTAAATGTACTAGTGGATTTTGTTTACTGGACTGTTGCAAGTTGCAAAATGTAAATAAAGTGACATCATGTTTGCATCACTAGTGAATAATAAAGGTCAGGACTTGATGTTGCATGTTTTGATGCTCACTTCTGATACAAATTAAAGGTTCCGCTTCCGAATTCTCGCGTGAACTTGCCGACGCGCTTATGTCACGCAACAGCTATGTGATGCGTCAACTGCTGGCAGGAAGTGCTTTTTAAAAGTTAATAACGTTTTAATTATCGATTTATTTTTTACACAAACATAGGGAAGTTTGGGGCCCCCTGCTGGAGCAGCTGCCCCCGCGACCCGACTTCGGATAAGCGGTTGAAGATGGATGGATGGATGGATGGACAAACATATTGATTTGCTTCATGAGATATTCACTGATCGACTGGAGTCGTGTGGATTACGTTTCCCCTTCTGTCGCTCTCTCCACGTTGTGTCAGAGAAGCGACACTAGGGGTCTCTCTTGAGCGCCGATATTCACCTCTGAACTATGAAAAAAGGCCAATGAGAGTTGGCAACCAGTATTTGCATGTCCCGCCCCCGGACATACGGGTATTTAAGCGGTGCAAATACGGGAGTTCATTCAGAAAATTTCTTCAGAGCCGATGGTCGTGCATGCAGTCTGCTGCGAGTTACACACCAAGTTCCTGTTTAATCCTCTGACGCTCTGCATGCTGTTGGATCTGACGACGCATAGCAGCGGCTTTCTCATTCGTGCACGGCTGTGCATTCTTGCCCCTGGGCGCTTCGACAGCACAGACAACTCTAAAGAGTTATTCTAAAAGAGTGAATTTTGCTGTAAAAGAGCAAAACACAGCGGCGTGAGCGTCCTTCTCAGGACGCGTCTTTTTAAAGACGATTTTCCGCCTCTGTGTAGTTTCTGGATGCGTTGATTCTCCCCACCTCTGACGGCCATAAAAACTGCCTTGCATTCCTGGGTTGCGATCACACGCAGGCAGCGTTTTTATGAATGGTCTATGTTTTCAGTACGAGAACATAGCCATGACAGCATTGCGGTCGTAGGCTTTTTCTTGTAGTGCGAAAAAGCCGCTTCAGCCACCCCCCCGCGCCTCGCCTCCTTCCTACAGGATTGAGGCAGGCGCCGCGGGCGATGAAAATGATCTGGGGACAGTGACGGGATCCGTTTCGCCGGGTGAACCCCCTCGAACCCCCCGCCTCCCCAGCACGCTTGCTTGTTTCCGTCCGAGCTCGGGATGAGCATTCTCTCCAATGGGTTATGTTTTCAGTGTGAGAACATAACCGCGGCAGCGTTGCGATCTCTGCTTTCTCTTGTAGTGAGAGAGAGCCATTTCAGCCACCCCCCGTGCCTCGCCTCCTTCCTACGGGATTGAGGCAGGTGCCGCGGGCAATGGAGAACGATCTGGGGAGAATAACGGGACGCTTTCGCCGGGTAAATCCCCTCGAAAACCTACCGCCTCCCCGGCACGCTTGCCTGATTCCCCCGAGCTCGGGATTAGTGCGGTCCGCTTAACAGCCTACTGTCTGGTCCCTCGAGCTCCCCGGCATTGGATGATGACATCACCGCTGCATCGGAGAGCGTAACAGCGGCATCGGATGCGGATACATCGCCTGGGCCACCCAGTCTGACCCTGACGCAAGAAGGTCCACTATGCTTCCCCGGGCTTAATTGGTTCCGCGGTCATGTGCGCCGCTCACAGCGCGCCCCGGATTCCTTCCCGGACGTGCATGGTGAGCTGAGCAAGCCCAGCTTCCTCGCTCCTCCGCTCTCGCTACCCTCGGGGGTAGAACGGTCCCAGACCGCTCCCCCCCTGCACACCATGGCCCCCTCCTGCAAGTCCACCAGGCCAGGGCACTTCAAAATCTGCACTTGGGTGGTCCTGTTCTTGACGTGCTGCAGGAACTGCACTCAAACAGGCGATGGCCACTCCGTGGTCCAGAAACGCAACGATGGACAGGCAGTACGGGAGGCAGACAAAGCACGCTTTCTCAAACGCCCCCGTCTCCCAGCTCCGTCCATTCGGCGACACCACTTGACAACTTCACCCAGCAGTCCTCAGTGGTGAAGAAACAGACGAAGGCTATTTTCAAGCCTTTTCAAATCCTAAATGAACTCCCGTATTTGCGCCGCTTAAATACCCGTATGTCCGGGGGCGGAACATGCAAATACTGGTTGCCAACTCTCATTGGCCTTTTTTCATAGTTCAGAGGTGAATATCGGTGCTCAAGAGAGACCCCTAGTGTCGCTTCTCTGACACAACGTCTCGTTCCCTCCATTGGGGAACGGAGGTTACATACGTAACCTAGACGTTATGTTGCCTAAATGTGACTTCAAAGTGCTGGCACCCGTTTATTTGCATTATAAGAACCTGACAGAGCTCTATCTTCTTCTAAAAATCTTTGTTTTTGTTCTGCTGAAGGAGTATAAGTTAATAAAAATATATTTTTCATTTTTGGTTTAACTATTCCTTTAAATGTAATATTATGGCTAATGTAAATGAAAATTAAATTGCAACATTTTTATCATGAGACAGTATTTAAAGTGAATCTTGAACATTCTTGGTTTATGGGTTGTCAAGATTACTTATCAAGTAAATATTATTTGTATAGCACTTTTCACAACAGCTGTTGTTTCAAAGCAGCTGTACATGAAATTATGGTATAGCAGAAAATGAATATAATGGCAATATTAGATATTTATGTTTAAATCTATTAGTGGTTAAAATTAGTAAACTAAGTAAGCATTGTGGGTCAGTTGTTAAACAAAATTATTTTGTATGAACTTAATGTCCTTGAAGTCATGCAGAATTAACTGAGGATATATACGTTGATGCATTGTCCTTTTGGCCGATGAAGGCTTCTGTTAGTGGTTAATTCATTTTCTTTGTAGTTATTTTCTTTTTAAGAGAGTGTTGTCCCTCCTTTGACCAAGTTTATATAGGTATCATTCAGTGAGGAGCATTGCAATTTACTTATTTTTTATAAAAACAAATAAACACAACATGATCCACCCATCATTGAGGTTAAACTGAAATAATGAAATGTAGTGAAAACCCCTATCAATTTTATAGTCATCAACAAAGTTGTCTGGAATTAATTAAATGCACCATGTTTAGATTTACAAATATGAACCCTTAATTAAAAACCCAGTGATTCTTCAGTAAAGTGATTTTTATTATTTTGTTTATTAGGATACTCCCAGCAATATCATACATTTTTCTGGCTTCCTCCTGCCAAAGCTCTCTCATAAACACACTTGCACTCTGACATTCCGATATTCAAATGAAAAATCTTCATGTACTGTACATACGACAGCTGTCAATTAACACAAACCACAAGATGTATTGCCCCAATCAATGTCCAAGTCTATGGCATCATAATAATCTGAGTTAGAAAAAGTGTTCAAATAATGACATAGGAGATGTATTGTAATGATTTAATATTCAAACAGAACAGGAGAAGATGTTCACAACATTCCATAAAATAAAACCTCAAACATTTGCAGTCCAGTGTAATCCTTACAAATAATGATGCTAACACACTAGAGAAAGCTCTGACAGAGCACTGATAGGAATGCGTAAAATGCTATTTGAGATTGTGGAAAGAGCCGGGTTAGTTTGAAATCAATTGGGAATAGAGCAAATAAACTTTCCGAATGCACCTGGAACCACCGGTCTAATTTTCATTGATCAAAACATGCTTACGTCAGAGCGCATTGCTGCTAAAGAAAATTCTCAACTTTTGGTCACATGTTGAAGCACCACAGGCATTTTTCAGTACCACCTCCAATTAAATACGTGTATTTGCAAAATTCTCTGATGCAGCAGAAACTATATGTGTAGGCGTAGTAAGAGGATTGTGCCTTGATCCACCATCATGACAACACCAAACTAAGTTACCTTTTAAGTATCTCTATGTTTGGACCAAATTTTTCAAAGGATCTGAAGACTGTAGATCGGGTTCAGGGTTAAGTTTTTGTAACACTGAATATGTATATTAAGACCGAATGAGAAGATGGGGTCTGAATCCTTAATTCTCAGATGCACTGCAGTTATTGTTTATTGGCACTCAGTATGTTTTAAATGCTTCAATGCCTGCCTCTATGATAGATTTCATGTTTACCTCTAATAAATATCACGACAATAAATGCTTGTTTGTGTTTGAGATAATACTTGTGTAAAAATGTGTAATTACATACTGTATAGGCCTAATTATGTAAACTCCACAGGAGGTGCCTCAATAAATACACTTCAATGTACTTTTACAATAAAAATTGTAGTGTATATTCTGTATAGCCACAAGAACACAGTTTTCATTTAAATATATTGATGGAAGAAATATTGGATGCATTGCTTAAACTTTTTCATTCAGTTAATTAGACCCCAATTACTCTAAAGCTGCTTCTATAGTGATGGCATGAGTTGAGAGACTAAACAATGGACTCCAGACAAACATTTCTGGATGTTGCTGCATTCCAGCAATTTACAGTTTATAAAAATATAATAAAATTAGGAGAACAATGATTCATTGAGCAAGCCACCCTGCTGCCACTGATCATGCACACAATTTCACTCAAAGAATGCCACTGGATAAATTGACTCCACACTTGTCAAGGCATCAATTATTCAGCGGCTGAGCCTTTCAGCAGCATCATCATGTCTCTCTCATTTTATTTGGAGAAGAGAAGAGGCTACCAATTCCGAGGCAAACCTGAAGAAGTGCGGCAGAAAGTGGCACAGACGCCTGTCTGATTGGAGTGAGAGGACTGCCCTAGTGTTCATTAAACCTCCAAAAAGTACATGCAGGCAAAGAGGATGATAACAAGACCCTTGAGCCGCTCGTACCCAACACTGTCACAGATCTGGAAGCCAATAAATATTCTCCTGCTCTCCCTTTTGCACAAACAGGCATGTCAAATGCACCTAACGATTCAGCAAAATAGCCGATCCCTGTCCCAGTGGTGAGATCCGGCTACTTTCATTTGTTCTTTAATTTCGAACTCATGCGAAGGATTAATAGACGCAGAAACATTGTTAGGTTTGAGAAACGTTCTTGTTATCACCACTGACATCACCCACTAACTGTTCCAAAACCTAGCGAGTAGCGTTGCTAGACACTATACAATGTAGATGGAAAAAATACTGAATGCTGAAGAACTAAAAACTATTATTTTCCCTGGTTGTCGTTCAGTCTCTACAAGTACAGTATATCTGGCTGCAGCTTGCTGAATCAGCACAGATTCAGACTATCTTGCACACGCTGGGTGATGAAAAGAGATACTGCAGCTTGCTTTTATCTCTCACAAGCCCAGTTCACCACTTGTGGGTGAAGTCTCAATTCTCTCTACAGTAAACCTGCTCCTGTGTTTAATACGGGGACATGCGTTGTGCGTAATGAATAAGTGCGCACTGTTCCACACAATTAGTTTCCTTTCTGTGTTAGGATGTGCCGTCGAGTCGAGCGTGCACCTTCTGAAAATGTACATATGCCATGTATAGCCACAGAAAGTTGGGAAGAATGTGAAGTTTCGCCCATTGAACAAAGGTGCCTGGGTTGGTTCCTGGCAGGCATAAACATATGGAGCCTGTAAGGCTGAGTAGCCAACCAGGAACAACTCGAGACATCACCAATAGAGTGAAATTTCAGGAATTCAAAAAAAAAGACACGCAGAAAATCCACATCTTTGTGCGATGTTGGCAGCAATCAAACTTTAAATGCATCGAATGCATCTGACATCTGAAGGCAGAGTGCTGAAAGTGTGTGAGACACAGAGCGGAGGAAGAGAAATCGGCCTGGGACTTTACATGGCAACTGTTGAGTGGGGGTGCGGACGGGGGGTTGGGGTGTTCGCTGTCCTTTTCTGCATATCGCGGCGCAGTTTTGTGGTCTGTTCGGCAGAACACGGCGACTCATTGTTGCTTATTGCAATGTTTCACGGCCGAACCACCGGCACGCTCAGTTGTCCCGATGGACATTCTGCCCCTGGTCGGCCCAAA
The DNA here is from genome assembly GCF_025860055.1 of Xyrauchen texanus. NCBI lineage: Eukaryota > Metazoa > Chordata > Actinopteri > Cypriniformes > Catostomidae > Xyrauchen > Xyrauchen texanus. The sequence continues at coordinate 28,278,738 of NC_068293.1, read as the reverse complement.
AGTGCGTTGGCCCACCGAGAAAATGCCAGATTACCAGTCCAGCCCTGGTGAGATAGAAAAGCATGTGGAAAAATGAAATATACCTTTGCACAAAAATACATTGCACACAAGAACTTCTGGTAAAATATAAAAATGTTTTACACTTAATTATTTTTAATCTAAAATGTTCAGTATTGAATTAAATAAAAGATTATTTATAATTAGCATATCTCTCACCTCTTCAGCCAACATTTTTTTTACTGAGATTGTCGCAATGCATTATAGGATTGCCATTACCACAATGGATATATGATATGCGTCCTTGAATTTGCCAAAAAGAAGGTATCTTTGGAGACAGCATAATTAGTGGTGCTTGCAAAGCATCACTATAGTAATCTCACATACTTATTATTTTTTTTATTAGTGGTGCTTGCAAAGCATCACTATTGTAATCTCACATACTTATTATTATTTTTATTTTTAGTGGTGCTTGCAAAGCATCACTATTGTAATCTCACATACTTATTATTAGTGGTGCTTGCAAAGCATCACTATTGTAATCTCACATACTTATTATTAGTGGTGCTTGCAAAGCATCACTATTGTAATCTCACATACTTATTATTAGTGGTGCTTGCAAAGCATCACTATTGTAATCTCACATACTTATTTTTCTTCTTATTATTATATCTCCGTACAAAACTTCGGCACCTAACTCGTCCCACGACCGCTTGGCGTAGACCCACCGAATGAGGTGTCAAATCGAACGGCCTATTGATGACACGTGTGCTATGACTTTTATAAGCGATCGGGGGAACGGTGTTTGCCCCAGGGGCAAAAAAGCGGCCGAAAAATCCCATAGACTTAACATTGCGTCAAACTTTGACGCGTCACAGCTCCGAGCGAGGATTTCGCAGAAACATGTGATTCTCCACATTTGAAGAGGCTGGCAGGCTCTGTAAGAGCATACCTCAATATGGGGTAAATGTTGCACGCCTGGGGGGCAGGAGCCGCCCAAAGTTGCCCCCATCGTCTTACAATGGTGTAGGACGGCCCATGAAATGACATGGCATAGGGATTTTGTATTGAACATAGCTCTGGATCACAGTGTCATAGAGACAAGGGGGTGGGCTCATTTTACTCAGACGACCAATCAGTCTCTCAGGATCATTTTGAATCTACCAAGCCACGCCCTAGCAACAATTTAGAGCACCTTAGCAACAAGTCCCATAGACTTCTAATGAAAGAGATCAAAGGGATATCTACGGATAGAAGTGTCATAGAAACACAAGGGTGGTCTCGTTTGACTCTGGGCAGCAAACAGCCAATCATGAATCACCTCAACTCTTCCTAGCCCCTCCCTAGCAACCATTGTCGAGCACCTTAGCAACCAAAATCCATACAGGGATATCTTCCATTCTGAATGTCACAGAGGCATGGGAGTTGGTTTATATCATTCATACCCACAAGCAGCCTTTGGAGATTCATGATTGGCAGCTGCCAAGCCACTCCCTAGCAACTAAACAGAGTACCCTAGCAACCGATTAACAAATCACGTATTTCTGCACCAGAAAATCGTACAGACTTCCGGGTTGATTTATTTCAAACAGGATGGCAAGGAGACTTCATTAGTATCACTATGGTAACTGCCTAGCAACCAGATGGGGTTACCCTAGCAACCGAGCAACAAATCACATATCTCTGCACCTGAAAACACTACAGACTTCTGGGTTGACTTATTTCACTCAGGATGGAAAGGAGCCATGTATTGTATTACCTTGGTAACTGCATAGCAACCACACGGGCTTACCCTAGCGACCGAGTAACAAATCGCATATTTCTGCACCAGAGAATCGTACAGACTTCTGGGTCGATTTATTTACGACCGTGATTTTTGCTCCTTTCAAGTTACAACATGCTGTTTGACGAGTTCTGCCACGGCAAGCACCACTCACATTTTCTTCAGGAAATGTACCCATCTAGTTACTGTATGTTATCCACCTTTTGGAACAGCCTTCATGTCAGGAGTGTGCTTATGATGCCTCCGTAGGAAGCTCACTAGTGTTTGGAACAGAGCAACTGCTGTAAATGGTTGTTCCTATACATTGCTGTGCTGGAAAGCAAAATGTCTTGAATTACGCTATGCTCTGAATTAAGGTGGAGTGAAGTCACCATGTTGCCTTAACTCAGGCAAGAAAACTCTACAGGGTGTGATATGAATAATGAAATTGTCCCCCGAGCCACTAATATGACTGCAGGGCGGTTGTCCAAACAGTTTGCCTCAGTGTTTGGGTGTACTCGACCTGGGGTATTCTTCAGAGCAGCCACTGAAATCAAAGCTGTCTCACTGCGGTTAATAAAATACTTGGACAATGAGAGCATGTGGTGGCCATGACTCAAGGCAGTCTGGGTGAGCTATGGAACTGCCGAGCTCTGGAGGACAAAGGAGACGATCAGCAAGAGAACGCACACTGACTTTCTTTAAATCTAGGTGGAAGGATTGTGGAAAAACAATAAAATTGCTTCCACCAAACGCATTGATTTATTGAAGGTTGCATTAACTAGGCAGCATTTTTGCTTGTTGCGTAACATGATTAATTATAAAGAATGTATATAAACAGAAGGCCATGATTGGTGAGCATGAACAGTGGCCCCATAAAGTAACTGGACACTTTTAAGCATGAATGTTATTGTGTAGATAGCAAAATATCAAACCAATGAAGTTTGAAGTTTAAAATGATTGCTATTTGGTTTTATATTTTACTATTTAATGCAATAGAATTCATGCATTCAGCAATGAACACACATGAAGTATATTTAGGTAGAATGTTGGGGACTGACAATCTCATTCACCATTAGGGAGATGCGAACGGTACTGCTGCAGCTAGTCAGCACTGGTTGAATATTTTCTCCTCATTAAACTGTTCAACAATTTCTATACACATTTATATTTTGCTTATGTTTTTACAAAGGCTACACTCAAATTACTGTCATGTTAATGTTACTTTTTTTAAAATAACATAAACAATACAAATATTATAAGAGCAAATATCTGGAGCAAATGTGTACAAAGTTCCTTTCATCTAAAATCTTGCAGTTATGCAGAAAAAGAGTGTTGTCCTTTCTCAAGACGAGCAAAGTACGGTATTATAATACACATCAGTGGTGGTTGGGCTGATTTCCGAAACATAGGCTTGCAAGCCACTATTTATGCATGCCTGCAACTTGCAACCATCTTTCACCAGAGCACACTGTTATGTTAATTTTACTCAACAAAAATGCATGGTCTGACTGAGTTAGTAAATGGCTATTGTAGGCTAGGTATGCTCATTGTTTTTTAGTTTTGTTTACTTTTTTCATTTGTACCTTGTCATCAAAGAAGTGCTGACTGCTAAATTGGCTGAACTATCTTTTATTCTGTGAGCAGATGTCATGCTTTAAGACAATGTATTATGTTTGCATTTCTCATAGTCCTATTTTTTTCTATTCTAGCTTTTTTTTTCATAACTTTTATTGGCTAGCTTTCTTAATCGAACAGCTGTCATATTTTGTACTAGATAATAGGCAAATGCATGTCACAAAATGCGTTTTTTTTTTTTTTTCAGCACTTTTTTTTCAAAAACTTGCATGTTAATTATTATCAACAATGTGCTGACTATTACTATAAGCAACTTTTACTTGGTCAATTCTGAGACTATTAGGTTTGCTCTTCTTGATCCTGCACTGCATAGTCATTAAATTGTTTTCAATAAATAGGCCTAAATTGGCTCATTCTGATTCTGTCGCATTTTATTGGATGGCCTAATGTACAATGACCATACAGCACATTGCAAATATATGCCAATTTTTCAGTGGCATTTAGGATTATATTTGTATAAATAACTGCAAGCCTGTCAAATAGATTGCATATTGACACGATGTATTCCATCTGTTTTCTGAGAGTTTCTTACTGGTCATCTAGTCAGTTACAAAAATCTGTTTAAATGTCAGTGAAACTAGTCATTGCGCTCATCCCTCGTCACCAGTCACCTTTTTTCCATACAATGAACGTGAATGGTAACTGAAGCTATCATTCTGCTTGCCATCTCCTTTTGTGTTCCACAGCAGAAAGAAAGTTATTTGAGTTTGGAACAACAAGAGGGTGAGTAAATGATGACTGTATTTATTTTTTGGTAAACTATCCATTTTAGTGTGGCATTAGAGTCTAAATACTTTGCGTACATGGTATCTCATGCAGTCATTTTATGACTACAAAACCACTGTGACATTAAATACTATTATGTTTTTTTTGTGTAATGTATATAATAATCTAAAAGTTAGGTGATAAATTGACAAGCACACAATACACATTGTGATGTCCAAACAGTTTTAGTCATCACATTGTCATCTCTACAGATTTTAAATGTTACAAGAACAGCTGGCAGTCTCAGAGAATGTCTCTCGGTTATTTGGCTGCCATAAGACAGTATGAAGTCTTTATTTGATTACATAACTCTTCTGGCATTCTGACAAAGTTTAGAAGCTCAAGAAGTTCAAAAATATTATAAGTCCTCTGATTGGTGAGTAGATCTTAATCCCTGCCCACATTCCACAGTGCCTGCTCATTCTCAGAGAGCTTCCTATTTTTTCCTGGCAAACTGCAAACTTCATAAGCATATTCCAATATCAACATCACTTCAATAAAACATTACATTTCTGACTTACCTTACATGCGCTGAGGTTTCTGTTTATTTCTAAATTAATTTCCTAAAAGTTTTCTTTCCCCTTTTTTCATGAATATGTTTGATTCATTTTGGGGGAAGGGATTTCAATAAAGTAGCTGACAAAACAAATTTGTCTTTTTGTTTTAGCGTACCCAAATTTACTGGGAGCTTGAAGTTTGTCAGTGTTGGAAAACAAAAGTCCCTCATATTTTCTAAGCTCTGCTGGTTCCATGCAGAGAAGGGGATGGGATTTATAAATCTCAGAGCCCAGTTCCCTTTGAGTCCATGGGGGGGGCCAGGCATCAGCCATGGCTCAGTTTTTCAAGTGTAATTCGAGCCAAGACATTTGCATCGCTTGAGAGCAAGGTATAGAGGCAAAGATTTGGAACACTCCAGCATTAGGGATTTTGGGTAGCGCTGACGCCTATCAATGACCCACTTTAGTTCCCAAATGCTAATTTGTTCTTTGTTACCACAAGATGTTGTTTTTGTGTTATCTGATTGTCAGAAGAGCCTCTGGTTTTTAAGAGGAAACAAGATAAAATTAGTATTTTGTCATAATTTTCCACAGGTACTTCCATAGCCTGTGCAAATGCCCACAGCATGAGGGAAGGTGTATGTCTTTCTCTGATGTTCAGTAACAGATCATTGATGTAATATTGCTGTAAAATAGAGAATTATTACATCACTTTTGCTATCATATAATTAATTTAATTTTTTGTCCTCGGTTCAAAAGAGTAAGGTATGGCTGTTCATTGAAGGTAACAGTTGCTAAGGTTTTGTGGTAAAAAAAAAAAAAAGCTCAGGTGTCTTAGAGGAAATAGATTACAATCTCGCCTTCTTTCACTTCAATTTTGACAGCATTTATTAATCTTTGTTAATGTTAATGAATAAAAATACAGTTGAATATGTTGAAATTAACATTAAATAAGATTACTAAATGCTGTAAAAGTATTGTTCATAGTTTATGTTTATTAATATTGTTAACTAATGTAACAACCTTATTGTAAAGTGTAACCTAAATATTAATGGCGCACCAATAGAGACCAAAGTTCCTATTGTCTAAAATATTCTGGACTCTATAGATAGGACTTGGTCCCCACTTTATACATATGATCTGTGATTATTCTAGAGCTGCAACTAATGATTATTTTTATCATCAAGTATTATTAGATAATTTTTTTCAATCAATTAATCATTAAAAAAATTCTATTTTATTTCCTGTATTTTGTTATTAATTTATTTATTTATTTTAATGGTTGTATGCTAAACCATGTATACAAAAAATCTTTGAAGCTGCAGGACAATTTAAACCACTCAAACATAAATGACAACTGTCTTTATTCTATAAATGCCTTTATTCTATAAATATAAGAGACTAGTTAAGTTACTGTTCTTATAAAATGTAATTTCTTGCAATATACTGTATGAAATGTTTATTAAACTGCAGTTTGTTGCAATGATTGTGCTCCCTTTCTCTGTTGAGATTTCACTGACAGGAATGTGTGTGCATGCACCTGATTGCTCAGTGAAGTCTTTGAAATGTAATATTTGGCAATTATTTTCACTATCACCTAACCTAACCCTAACCCTGAATTTGATCAATTCGTTTTTGCAGCAATAGATTTTTCTACCAGGTGAAACATTTATTGTATTTTATGTATAATACATTTTATGAAGAAAACAGCACACCTCTCCACAATGTGCCACTCAATTTCAGGTATGATTATTTTCCATGGCACAAAATGAGGAACTTACTGGCCAAATTAAAGGCCAGAAATATACTCTACGCAAGTACACAAATGCAGATGCAAATGCTTGGGCAATGCATTGCAAGTGTGTGGTCCCGTTGTACATATTAATGGGATAGTTCACCCAAAAATGAAAATTATCTCATAATTTACACACCATCATGCCATCCAAGGTGTGTATGGCAGTCTTTCTTCAGCAGAACACAAACAAAGATTTTTTTTTTTAATATTTCAGATCTGTAAGTCCTACACTTGCATTCAAGCTGATTCAAACAGATCTCCTTGTTCACCGTTCCATTTTCAAACCAGCTGAATGAGGCATCTACAGTATGTATGAATCTCTATGCTCCACTGTTGTAAACAGCACTACACCCCCATTTTTTTTTTTCATATTTCACCAGGGGCGGTTCTAGACCATTTTGACTGGGGGAGCCAGTGTGGGGCCAGATGTGCTTGCGAGGGGGCAACTATATTACACCTTAAATGTCCCCTGTACACAGGTAAAACATAATTTGCTGTTTTAATATTTGCAGACATACAATTTTTAAGACAACTAAAGATTAACCAAATTTGAGCAAAACGTTTTACATTTTAATATTTAAATATTGTGGCATGGGGGGGCGTGATCATGTGTCGGTCTGCAAGAGAGAGAGAGGTAAGGCTCGTCACCTGGTTCATAACTGTCTCTAACACCTCTCTCATTATAATGATTGTGGAGGGAGATTTAAAAGGCACACCAGAGCACAGAGTGGGAGAGAGAGAGTACCCAGGAAGCTCACCAGACCACACAGAGAGAGCTACTTTAAGTTGTTTGTAAACTTTATGTTTGGACAGTTACCATCAAGTCTACAAGTAAATATAGTAAATATAATTAAAATGACTGACCTTGAACCTGCTTCGTTGTCTCCTGACTCCTCCTTTGTCCACAAACTTCGTTTTCACAAATATATAAACAAATAGGCTCATGACAAAAGATTCAATGTCAATGCACCCTAACATTCTGGTTTTACCCACAAACTTTAAGCCATGTTGTCATGCTGTTCTTTAGAATGACTAATGCAGCAAAATTCTTTTTTTTAATTTTTTGTATCCCCTTTTCTCCCTTAGTGGGTCTTCATGGTGATGCAGTTACTCACCTCAATCCAGGTGGCAGAATACAAGTCTCAGTTGCCTCCGCTTCTGAGACCGTCAATCCACGCATCTTATCACATGGCGCATTGTGCATGACACCGTGGAGACTCCACGTGTGGAAGTTCATGCTACTCTCCGCGATCCACGCGCAACTTACCTCAAGCCCCATTGAGAGCAAGAACCACTAATCGCAACCACGATGAGGTTACCCCATGTGACTCTACCCTCCCTAGCAAACGGACCAAATTCGTTGCTTAGGAGACCTGGCTGGATTCACTCAATACAAGCTGGATTCACCTGGTAATCAGCGTCAATACTCGCTGAGCTACCCAGGCCCCCAATGCATTAAACTTATTAGGTAAAATGAATGATAGGCTACATCAAGATTTTAGGATAGAATTTAATCAGTAGGCTATAATCAGCATGTACGGTTCTTGTAAATGGTCACCATTTCCTTAAAGATGTTTTAAGAATTTTTAGCACATTTTTAAATTCACTAGTTCATTTTAAATGGTCCAGTGTAACAAGTGAATTTGTAAATGCAATTACAAATGTCAGTTTATGGTGTATGTTTATCTTTGTGTGTAACTAGATGTAACCATAAATGGTCTGTTCTTTTCTTACACTAGTCTTTAAAATTGAAGCATACGTGGGCAAGAATTTGCAAGCACAATTTTTCACAATTCAATCTTGTCTATTTTTTTTTCTGCTGCTTAGAGAGAAATGCTCATGTGTGAGTTTCTCCACAGTGTGTGTTTTTGTATGATTCTGTCAGTGTGTGACCTCCCAAGTCCTCGTGTCCTGCCACCACACCTCCCAGCTCTCAGTGTGTCTATTCCACCCTAGACAGGAGCCAAGTTGCCAGAGCTACACTACACCCACCCATTAGCTGCAGGAATCCAACATAACCATGGTAACAAGTCTCTCAACCCAGGGGAGATGAGCAACAGAACTGAAAGACTCCATTCAATTTCCACATCCCCAGTCCACTAGGGCTGACAGGCTCTCATCATTTGTGTTACAGTGGGCAGGGGTATGTGCTCATTAAAAAAGCCAACACACACTTGCTGTCTCTCTATACACAAGTAGGCGGATACACACTCCCTTACATGCACTTCGCATTATCTTCAAATTAGATGCCATCCTTCCTTAACATTTGAATGCATGTATTGCATTTGCCCATTTAACCTGACAGAAGATAACTGTGATTTAGGGCTGGATTTGTGTGCAAACTACCTCCATCATACATAGTCCATGAATGTAACCAATATTCAATATTTATCAATGACTATTCAGAACATTGGAGGAGAGATCATGTGCCACAAAGTGTCTATGGTGGTTATGGTCATGGTAGTACATAATTTGTCTGTGTGGACCTCCTTTCCACCCTCAAGCTTTTGCTTTGGTGAGATAAATGGACTAAAAAATCTGTGGTCCAAAAGACACTTGATCAATATTCTTATTCACCTTTGCAGCCCCTTTTTAATAATTCAGGTTTGTGTCCAATGATTATTTGATGTGATGCCCGGTGTCAATCACACATTTATCATACAAACAGTATATTCAATCACATATGTCTCTGTGCTATTTCAGTAATCAAACAAGTCTACAAATTGACAGACAAGAATGAAATGTGGCCAAGTATCCATACCTTGAGGCAGATCCATAAGAAGTGGGCACATTGACATATGAAATTCTAAATATATATTGTATATACTGTGTGCATGTGTGTGTGTGTGTGTGTGTGTGTGAGTGTGTGTGTGTGTGTGTGTGTGTGTGTGTGTGTGTGTGTGTGTGTGTGCGTATATATATATATATATATATATATATATATATATATATATACGCAAAAACGTCTGTGTTTTCGATTTACTTACCACCCACAATCTAGTTTAAGCAGGTGCAATCAGCTCTGAAAAACTGCGTTTTGAGTATTTAAATTCATTCATCAGTGTTGTAGTGCTCGAGACAACAACGTATTTTCATGGTCTAGGTATTGTCATGGACGTGAGCATTTGGACTCGGCCTCGTGTGGACTCAGACTTATTCCCTTTTTAAAAAAAAGGCCTACCATTAAAGCTTCGACTTATCTGACAAACATTTCATGACTAAAAATATCAGCAATAATGATGTGTCCCATATTTCAGTCAGCTGCACAGAATCAGAATTAGTGATGCCCGATTCATAAATAAATGATTCTATTGACTCGGTTCTTTTCAGCAAATTGGCCAAACAGTTTAGCAAAATGGTCTGAATTGATTCGCTACTCAGTCCGATTCATTCAGACTGCTGTCTCACTGAAGAATTTGCAGCAGTATCTCACTCAGAAAACAGCATCGTGAACCATTCGTTAGATAAAGTGGATATTTAATAATAGTCATTTGAAACAAAAGACAACTTTTTTGAGTATTAACATTGAGTAATTAAATTGGTGCTGTGTCATATTAATAAGGGGCTGTTCACACCAAATGCACTATTGTGTCCATCCATGCTGTTTTTCAGTTGATCTAAATGTGCAAAACGGACGTCTTTGATCATTGCACCAGGCATTGCTGTGAATTCGGCATCTTGTGCAGGAGCGGCATCAAGTTCTTTGGTCAAGTTAAAACGAACATCAATTGTTAAAAACATGTCTCAAGACATCTGTGTTCTGTTCTACTCAATCCATTTCACTGTGTTTGTCTGAACAACCTTCTAGTCTTTTAGAAATGCTTTAGCCATTAGTTAAATGAATACTACACATACTGAAGAAAATGTAAAAATACTTCTCTCAATGTCAACAGAATTTTATGGTTTGGTGTTGTTTTTGCATAAAAAACAAGGTTTCTGTGCATACCCCGAGATGAAATCATTAAGGCAGAGGTGAGCAGAAATGTTTACTTGGCTTACAATTAAAGGAATATTAGTGCAACTGAGGTAATTGTAAACAAAATTAATGGAAATGTTTAGATTCACTTTTTGTGTAAACATTATCATATTTAATACATTATTGTTAGGTTTTTAGGCATAGTACAGTAATACTGTATTTTGTATAGCAGAAAGGTTTTCTTGATTTGAATGGAATATAATAGAATAGAAAAGCTGTAAGTTTGTATCGCCATGCAAAGCTAAATAGGGGCTTTGCACCTTTGAGTTAAATGTTTGTTAACTAACATTGTAATACAATTGTTTTTACTTATCCAAGGATGTGGCATTTATTTCATTTTTATCCAACATAAACAAATAATAAATTAGGTATATTTGATATAGGCTTCCTGTATGAGCCTAGAGTAAATAGTTGTTTAAACTATACATTTAATACATTCATAAACAGTCTTGTTGCAGACTCTGCCTTTTCTGGTCTCGGTCTCGACTCAACAATGTTTCAAACACTGTAATTCGTCATAGTCATTTTGCGCAAACATGCTTTCATTCTGTGTAAATTAGGGTAATTATATATTGCACTTTATTCACAAAAATCTGTACTATTTGCATGGCACATTTAACATCAAGCTATTACCACCTGAGAAAAATGTGGAATTTTATTTAAAAGAGAAGTTTGTGTATATTTTCTATTGATCATGGCAGCAGTAATTAATCAGATGATTATCAAATTATGGAACAGAGTGTTATAACCTGGCATATATCAAGATGTGTGGTGTTAAACACACTTTCAGAATGTTAAAGAAATGACTCAGGTATCTGGATCACAGAAGTGGAGTAAAGTCTGGGCAGCGTGAGCTAGATTGCGGTGGTCAGATGCATCCTCCACTATTGACACTCAGAACTAGCCTGCAATTTCAGAATTGGGATGTGCAAATTGTATTAAATGTGCAGTATGTAACAATTTTCATGTAATATTTGCCTTTTGATTTGCCAACGTGTGAATGGCTTATAACACAACTTAAAAAATGAGCCCTTCCTGGACTTCCTAGATTGCCTATTAAAGCTTGTATTTTCATGCGAAGGGAGTGAGTTGTTTTTGACGGGAAAATCAAAAAGATGTGACGTTTATGCGCGCTGCCGAGAGCCTTGCCTCAGTAATAGCTTCTCTTCTGCTATTCAACAGCGACAATAAACTGCAACACTAGGTAACATTACCTTAGAGATGGAATCCAACATCCGGCTCCCAGCACAACACCGACTCCTACACAAACCTTGTAAGCCAAAAAATAGAAAGAAAAAAATGTATCTACTGACTCCTGTCTGGCTAAGAGGGAACGTGATCGTGGTCGAGTGAAAACTAGAGTGAACATCGCCGGAGCATTTGATTCCTGGAGAGACAATCTTTCGGTTTTGGGGATCAAAACTGACCCTGAATTGGCGTTCTTCATATTGGACAGGTAAGCTTACATAACTGTAAAGCATGTGAAATATAGTGCCATAAAGATTGATCTGTGTAATTTAATTGCAAGCTACCGTGCTTCATAACTTTAAAATAATTTAAACGATCTTCTCTTTATACTAAAAGTCAGGTAAACAGGATAAATTTAAGCAAATATGTAGTACAACATATGACATACAAAATGTATAATAGTGCAACATAACAGTGCAGTGCAATAGTAAATTGTCTGGTATAGTTCGGTTGTATGTGTGTATCAGTATGCTACATTAGCTGATAAGTATTTTTAGTTTAGTCTCAAAGTTTGTAGTAAAACAATCATAACTGTGTAATTTTAATTATGCTACCTCATCTGTCAGCATGATGCCAGTGAATCATGTTCAGTTTATTTGTACACTACGTCATTGTTTTGGCGGATGCTAACACTCACATGTCTATGGAGTGTGTGCACAAGCACGAGCAACAGTTAGCTAGCTGCATTCACTTAACGGCCACAGGTGTCATTAATAACAAGGGTTTCTGAATCTTACATTCTGCACTTTAAGCACAAATTTTGTGGCTTTGTGTCATTGCCTGATCTGCAAAATTCCTTTATTGAATTGGATGCTAAACCAGCACAGAGAGCAAATACAATTAAACAGAGCATTTACTGGCCACAATTCATTCTAAGTGAGTTCCCTTCTCAATTTATTTCTATTCGACCATACCAAAACAATCAAAATCTATGACTATTTCATTAATTTAATTTTAAAAAGACGCATGCCTGTGTTACAGTAGAGCTGGAAGGTTGGCACTTTTTTAGCACAAAGTCTAATATAGATTCATTTAAAAAAAGTAAAAAATAGCAGCATACACAGTTTTGAATCACATAAAAACAGCAAAATTATTGTATCATGACCCAGATAATAATATATTGTATCACCAGGCCCCTACTCATTCAAACCCCTAAAACCAATCTTCTTTGGATACATTTTTCAGTCTAACCTATGGTTATTAATCCACACTTTATGGTTATGCAGATAGTCACCAAAATATCTAGATACCCCATCTTCTCCTTCATGCTACGTTAGCATTGTGGTACCAGCTTCAAATGTCCCTCGATGAATTCAGGCTGATGAGCTCCAGGAAAGGTTTATTAAGCACAATGGGAAATCAGCCCTTCTCTTCTAATGCTGTGAAGAGGCTGAAGGAGTTCTCTCTGGGTGGACTGGGAGAGAGCAGCTACAGATTCTCTCCAGTGAGCAATGAAGCAGCAGTGCCCATACTGCCTGAATCAAAGCCCAGCCCAGCCCCAGTGCAGAGAAACCATGCATGCTTTAAATTGCTAGTCATGTTGGGACTGGAAGCAAGAGGCACTGAGATACGCAATAGAGTAATAAAGAAGAAAAAACTATGTAGCAAGTCTCTATATCTCAGTAACTAAATTTTTACTTTAGGACAAACTAGTGACATTAGGAGTAGAAAAACATGGACTAGACTGAGATTGTACCATTTTCCAAAACTCCCTTCTGGAAGACCAGCATACTGTAGCTGGTCACTAGCATATGTTGATTCGATTCGATTTGATTAGATTCTGATTAATTTGTGTGCATTTCTGTTATAATGTCCATTATACTGTATATGAAATCAGTACTACCGCTCTCTATACGCATATTACGCTGTCTGTGTAGGGCACCAACTCCCTAGGGGGGCACCATCTTACCCTAGGAGGGCACCAAAAACTCCACCGGCTGTCCATACTCGCACATTACACGTTATTCAAGGACCTGTTAGCAGTCGCGGAACACAGACTATCGCCTCACGCTTGCCCTTTTCCTCGTAACTTTCGCACCATGCCACGAAACTCACATTCCATCATCACAAATACTAGTAAGAACTCAAGTGCATGTAATAAATGCTAAAAATGTAAGTCTCTTTAAGAATATCGGCAGTTCCACAAGCATTTGCTAGTAGTAGCTGGTTTAAGCTGGTCTTATAAAATAGTCTTGCCTGGCCAAGATGGTCTGGCTCGCCTCCCTGATTGAATTGCTAAAAAAGTCCCAAAACCCCTTGAAAACCTGCCAAAAGGGGACCAACTAAGACCAGCAATGCATTTAAGCTTGTTTTTTTTTTCTCCTACAAAGCAGGTTGGGCCAGTATGGAAATTCATGCTGGTGTAAGATGGTCTTTTCAGAAGTCCGTAATGTTGTTAAGATTGTTGAGTGAAATGCTCTGATTGGCTGTTACTCTTTACAGACCTGTGTTTTGATTGCACATTATCAGGTTATTGATTTCATAATTTTTTCTGAGAAGCACCATTCAAAGCCCCACAATGCCCCTCTCAGTTGTCGCTGTTATAAATAGTGCTTGATGACACTGGCTCCTCCTTCAGACACAGGAAGTCACTGGTCTGAAGGGAGAAAGCTAGAGAAAGATAAAGAGAGGGAGGTTAGAGCAAACACAACTCTTAGCCTGATGCCTCAAACCTAAGTGAGCCCAACCATTACGCCTCACTGCTTGCTCTAGTAATCTCATCTGGAGAGAATGAACTTCCTTTACATTTACATTGTATTCATACATCTTGCAGGTGCTTTTATCCAAAGCAATTTACAGTACGCTCATGATACACATTTTATGGTATATGTATTATAATGTGTATTATTAATATTATTATGTTTACTATTATTATTAGCTTTATTTTGGCATGTGTGCTCCCTGGTAATAAACCACAACTTCCTTTGCTCTACCAGTTGAGCTGCAGGAACACTATAACAACGCAGCTTCCAACCTCAATTACCTAATGGCCTCAGAGAACTCCTTAAGTGTAATATATGAGGTATTTGTGTGTGTATGAGAGAGAGGGCGTCACATAGAATATGACAAGAGTCACAAGAGGGTAGTGTTGGTGAGTTGTGGCCAGAATGTGCAGGGTGGAGTCTATTTGTTATTAGTTAAAAGGGTGTGGAGTCAGTGTTTTAAGATGTTGGTGGGTTGTGAAATTAATCGAGGGTGTGCTGCCCATACTTGCAATTCTTTTAAATTGTTGACTACTAAGCAGAGCTTGTGCAATTTTTGTGTGTCCACTCAAACAATGTTGAACTTTGATTTGGAGAGTGCCTCCACTCATCACACTGATTTCACTGAGGTCATCACAGACGTCAGAAGAGTGTTGTTTAAGCCAGTTTCCTCTCTGCCCACTGCAACACCACTGAGCATGTGTCTATGATGTCAGTGTAGCTTCACACCCATTACGCCCCTTACTGATAGCCCAAGTCCCCAGAGTTGACCTCCTCCCTCAAAAGGTTGTTACAACAAAGGTTTCTCAAAGAAAATGTAACTCTCTCTATTATTGTCTATCTATGTAAACAATGAGTCTAATGATCTGATTTGGGGAAATGATAATTTGATTAAAAAGGGAGTTGACAAAATATTCCATGTCTTCTAAAACATGTCTTGTGGGATCAGGTCACATTTGTCATGAGCTCTTACCTCAGCTAGAAAGTTTTATTTTCATTAGGATGAAGTCATAAAGGTTATTGTTGATGTCAGTGTAAACAGCACGTGTTGCCAAGCCAACATGTATCAGTCAAGTTTTGGTGCCTAAACCAAAATGAGATTTATTACTGATAGAATTACTGTACTTTATTTTTGCCTTACTTATAACCAGGCACAGACATAATCTGCATATTCTGCACAGATTTTGAGTGGAAGTATGGAGAATAGATTTACAGTAAATATGGTAAAATGAGCTAAATGAGTTAAGAGTACTACACACCTATTGGTAGCTAAAGCATAGTATAGTGAATGAATGCACAAAGGATGGGAGATATGTACAAACTTCTGAATAATTAGCATAAAAATGCTTAATTCAAAAGCTTAATTCCAATTCCATGTAGTTTAAAACAGCACAAACAGTTTGGTTCCAGAAGTAAAATTCCATTCATTGTTTTCCATATGGGAAATTGATTTTTAACAATAACTTGTTACAGCAAGGTTGTTTTAGACCACAACATGAGGGGAGTCAAACACAAAAATACAATTAAGAAAATAGATTTACTGTTAATTAAGTCAAATAAACATAACATAAAAATGTCCAGTGGTTTGAACAGAACTACAAATGTCATGAAGCTGGTATAGCAGCAGGTGAGCATAGCTATATTATGTCTTCTCTGGAGAGGTGATCCTACCCCAAAGAGAAAGCAAAAACTGAATAAAAAGGGTTACTAATACACACACCCCTTATGAAATAAATGAAACATTTAAAAACACATGTACTTTCCCAGCCAACCAGAAACTGTCCCACTCTGCCACCGTAGGAGAGAGAGAGGAAGGCCAGGGTCGTAACACCCCCCTCCTTAAAAAGGTTCACCAAGGATCCTAAAAAGAAAGAAGAAAAATAAAAAAAACACTAAAACACAAGGAATTTGATTGCATTATCTCCTCTCCAACTCCACTCTTGGCCCTCCTGGGCCCTATAGAAAGAGAGACAACCGAAACATAACAGCCGTTTACTGTTCACTCGAATTTTAAACATTAAACTGAATTAAATCAAAATTGATTCAAAATGGTGAGCTGAAAACTCAAGAGCCAAATCCTCCTTTGCAAAGGTTGGTGAATGAAAAATGAACTGACAGAAAGTTTAAGTCCAGTCCAATTCATGTTACCAGGGGACACACACCAGCATCAATAGGATGAGGAGAACAGGTTCAAAAGTCAGATATACATTTTGCAGTAAATAGTGTGGAAACGATAAGAACCATCAGCTTTGTTAACCAAGACACAAGGACTTGAACTAAAACAGGCTCTTTCAGATTCTTACAATACACGTAAAGCAATGTTAGCTAAAGAAGCATGTGGCTTAAACTTTTGTGCTGAACCTAGGTCTGAGCAATGTTCACCAACAACTGTACTGTTGGACACAAAGAAAGAGATGTCAACAATTCCACAAAAGCAGCCTTGCCTTCAAGCTCCGGAAACATTTAACTAAAATGTGAAGAATCTGACAGGTATGACAATTTTACAAACATAGCCTCATCTTGCTTGAGTTTAGGTCAATAAAACCTGAAATATCCTTACCTTAAGTTCCCTTTTGGGGAACTTGAGCTATCTATGATCGCTGTGGGACAACGTCCGAGTGTCATGTGGTCTGAAGCCCTTGTACCCACATCAATTTATTGGCTGATGGTGCTTAAGCCCCCTAGGGAGCTACGTCACAGCCTCCAAAAAGGCACTCACTTTTGCGCTATTGAGTCCGATTTTCTGTTCTTCAGTGCACAATCTCATCTGGCCCGTATTGTACTAGTGACTCACATCGAAGCAAGGATTATTATTTCTCCTTTTTGTGTGGCAACACAGGATGGATTTTAAGAAGTGCTTACATCAGTGCATGTGGTTCATCTTCGGTGAGGATTCCCATGACATGTGTGTTTCTTGTCTGGGGTTTCACCATGCGGAGGACACATTGGAGGGTTCGGATTGCCCGCAGTGTGATTTGTTGAACGTCAAGACGCTCCACAAAAGGCTTACCCCCTTTGGAAGGGATTCAGTTAAGTGACGTGATCTTGCTGTCCGCATGTCTGTCAGCGCTGTGTGACTTGTGAGAGGCCGGCATGGATACTGAAGAGATGGGAGCTGAGCAGCAGGCAGCTCTCTGTCACTCTCCCCAGATTCGGCTCCACATTTTCCTGTGGAGTTTAACATTTGCGTCCTAGCCCTGAGGCCCGCACAGCAGTTTCCTTCTGCACTGAGGATGAAGAGGCCATGTCTTCGGCGGCGGAGGATCACAAGGATTTTGTTGGAGGCCATGCTGAGGCTTGCCTCCTAGCGGTCTGATTTCCAGGCCCTCTATAACTTATTTGGAGTTGCTGGAGGTTATTACACATGCAATAGAGAAACTACACCTGGACTGGCCAGATGAAATGCATTTGGAGGACCGTAAATCCATCTTGGATGACTGTTTCTTAGCGGGCTAATGCGCAACTATGCCTCGTAGGCCACTCCTTTTTTCCCCGGACCTCCATCGGGAGATTTTGAAGTCCTAGGATCAAACTTACTCGACCAGGATTACAAACCTATCGGCCTCAGAGTTTTCTAAAGTGTCGAGCTTCCGATCATGGATATACTTCTGTCCCGGCATTGGAGGAGATACTAGCGGCCCATCTCTCTCCTTTTTCAGCAGCCACATGGAAGTCGAGGGCTACTGTTCCTTCGAAGCTGTGCAGGATGACTCTGTCCCTGTTGAACAAGGCCTACCTGGCTTCAGGTCAAGCGATTTTGACTTTGCACACACTGGCAGTTTTGCAAGCCTACCAAGCCCATTTTATGAGGGATTTAGATGAGGGAGCTGGACTGGATGCTGAGGCCGTCATGGAACTATGCCAGCCTTCTGATTTGGCACCAAGACCTACCAAACACATTTCTCGTGCTGTTGGTCGGAATATGGCAGGCCTCGTGGTAGCGGAACACCATCTCTGACTTATGCTCACGGATATTCGTGACAAGGACAAGAGTGCTTACAGACCTTAATGAGCTGTTGGACTTGGCTAATTGAAAGGAAACATGGCCCCAACAAGATAGTTGTCAATTGAAACAATGGAAAGAATTATAAAACTCCTTCAAGAAGGAAATCCAACATAGAGTGTGGCAAAAGAAGTTGGTTGTTCCTAGTCAGATGTGTCTAAAATTTGGTGCAAGTATAAACAAAATGGGAAGGTTATAAAAGGAAATATATGGGTAGACCAAGGAAGCCATCAAAGTGTCAGGATAGAAAATGTGCATTGAAAATAGAAAATGCACAACAAAACAAATGAAAAACAAATGAGCGGAAACAGGAGTCAATGTTTGTGACAGAACTGTATTAAATTGGCTGAATGAAATGGAATTTACATATAGAAAATCCAAACTAAAAACAGCACTAACACCAAAACAGAAGAAAACAAGGCTACAGTGGGCTACAGAGAAGCAATCATGGAATATGGATGATTGGATGAAAGTGATATTCAGCGATGAAACACGACTCTGACACGGCCAAGGTGATGATGCTGGAACTTTTGTCTGGTGCCATTCTAATGAAACATATAAAAATGACTGCCTGAAGAAAACAATCACATTTACCCAGTCATTTATGATATTGGGTTGCATGTCAGGTAAAGGACCAGGGGAGATGGCAATCATTACCTCAACAGTCAATGCATAGGTGTACATTGAAATTTTTGACACTTTTCTCATTCCATCGATAGAAAATAGGTTTGGTGATAAGTAAGTCATTTTTCAGGATGATAATGCATCTTAACACACAGCAAAGAGTGTTAAAGCTATTCTTCAGGAAAGGTATATCAACTCAATCATTTGGTAAGTAAACATTCCAGATCTAAATCCGATTTAAAATTTATGGTGGAAATTGAAAAAATTGGTCCATTACAAGGCTCCATCCTGCAAAGATGATCTGTCAACAGCTATTCGAGAAAGTTGGAACCAGCTTGATGGAGAATATTGTTTTTCATTAGCGAAGTCAATGCCTCAAAGAATTCAGGCCATCATAAAAGCTAGAGGAGGAGAAACAAAGTACTAATTGTGATTTTGTTTTTATTGTTGATGATTCCATAATCTTTTCCTCAACATTGAGTGATTCCATAATTTTTTTTATCAAATACAAATAAAAAAATCTTAGTTGCCTTTTGCACTTGCTACAGTAAATAGATCACCTGGGCCGTATTCTGATTTCAAGGATAGAGATTTAATTGTTGGTGACTTCAACATTCACATAGATAATGAAAATGACACATTGGGATTAGAATTTATTGATATTTAACGCTCTTAGTGTCAGACTAATCACCATAATCATACACTAGATCTACAAGCAGAAACTAAAATCAGCTAAGCCTGTTGTAAGGACTTAAAAGAGTTGGACCAGTGAAGCAGAGCAGGAACTACAAGCCTGCTTTGACAGCACTGATTGGAGTGTTTTGAAGCTGCAGCTACAGACCTGGATGAGCTCACAGATACTGTGACATCAAATATCATTTTCTGTGAGAATATGTGCATCCCTACTAGGATATTTTTATCATTCAATAACACCCCATTCAATACCTTTTTAAAGGAAAACTCGTACAACTTGCCAAAGAGGATGCTTACAGATGTGGGGATAAAATATTGTACAACCAGGCAAGAAACACACTGACAAAGGAAATCAGAGTGGCTAAAAGAAGCTACTATGAAAAGCTGAAAAAACAGTTTTCAGGCAACAATTCTGCATCTGTGTGGAAAAGCATCACTAAGTACAAGACACCACCCCCTCGCTCTGTAGAGAATCAACAAATGGCTGATGACCTGAATGTGTTTTACTGCAGGTTTGAAAATCCCAGTCACACATGATGGGTTATCCACCGGTGTGGTTGATACCATTCTAAATGCTAGAGCTCCATAATCGATGAGGCTATATCCATTTAATAGGTGTATTTTTGCTTCTTGGTGTACAGCATGAAGTGAACATCCAGTTCAATGTCCTGTCGGTACAGTGCTGGATTTTTTTACAGGAGCATTTGGGGCCAGGGTTGCCCTTGCAACACTTAAATGTCTATGTTGCCACTATAGCAGCTGAACATGCGCTTATCAATGGAGTCTCTGTCAGTAGACATTCTCTTGTCTCTCACGTTATGTGCGGGGCATGTAGGCTTACACCTTTTCGTCCCATCCACGTTCCTTTATGGGATTTATCTGTTGTTTTAGAGGCGCTCACGGGTGCTCCAATCGAGCCCTTGACAACAGTTACTGATACGTTTTTTGACTCTCAAGGTGGCACGGCTAGTGGCATTGGCATCATTTAAGAGAGTCAGGGATTTGCATGCCCTGTCGGTCAATCCTTTGTGTCAGGGTATTCAAAGGTTGTGTTAAGCCCTCGTTTGGGCTATTTGCCCAAGGTAATTTTTATGTTGTTTTGCTTGCAGTACATTCATTTTCAGGCTTTCTCTCTTCCCCATTTGAGTCAGAGTAGCATTAAAGGTTACATATGCTTTGCCCAGTTCGGCACTGCAAGTTTATGTTGAATGTACCACCAGTGACGGAAGTCAGAAGAGTTGTTTGTATGCTTTGGAGCCCGCAACAGAGGTTTTCGGTGTCCAAGCAAAGACTGTCTCATTGGCTTATTAATGCAATTTTGAGTGCTTATGAACCACGGTTTGCATTCGCCTTTGTGTAGCATGGCATCCCCATGGGTTTTGGCTAGAGGTGCGTCCTTGGAGGACATTTATATAGCGACAGGGTGATCCTCTTTGCATTAATTTGTTAGATTTTATAATCTGTACAAGGGATTGACTCCTGCTTCCCTCCCTGCTCTCTCTGCTGGAACAGGAGTAAATTCATAATTCCTTTTTATTCAGATGCTTTAGCTCACTTTTGCCCAGCTATATGCTTGCCACATGGGCTTAGACAGTTGGCAGCTACTGTTCGCATGGCGTGAATTTATTTGTTCCCACAGCAATCATATGCAGCTTGAGTTCTCCGAAAGGAAATGTCTCAGTTACATACATAACCTTGGTTCCCTGGGTTGGCTGGCTATACTCTGTACCAACTGTATAAGCTCTGACTCGAACGCATGAAAGAGAGCGCCTTTATGGAGCCTGTGACCTTAAGCACCATTAGCCAATAAATGTACATGATTTATAAGGGCTTCAGACCATGTGACACTCGGACGGGATACCACAGCGATCTTATGCAGTGTCTCTTTCCCCTCAGGGAATCCAAGGTTACGTACGTAACTGAGACATTTTCCTTATTTTCAGCTACTCCCTGATGAGACAGCTGTAAAACAGCTTCTCTGAATCTGAGTGGGACCACAATCTGTACCTTAAAGGCAAGAGAAAACTCTTTGAGTGAAATCTACTTCCAACAAAGTAAGCCATCTTTGAGTAAATAGTCCTCAGAAACCACTAGAGCGACTAGATCTTCAGATTGTTTTTTGATTAACTCCTCATGTGAGACCTCAACAAGTGAAGACAACCCATCAAGATTTGCAGAGTCTTCGGTCTCAGAGATAATAGAAAAATTTACATTATCAGGTTCATAAGATTGTGCTAATATACACTGGCATTGTCAGCACAATCACTCATTGACTTCAGATGAGACACATCAGGATTTCCATTCTCAACAGAGCAGCTAGCCACATCTCAAGACTCTGATTTATCGGCATCAACAGCAGAAAAGGTGTCACTGAGCGAAACTTAATTTACATGATCTTAAGCCATTTTCTTTGCTTCAGATTGAGTGAATGCGCAAGCAGGAAATAAGTCAGGACATTTCTTAGTGCATTCATCAAATTCGTCAGACGTTTTTGCTACAGGAACAACTATGGGTAAAATAAATGTAACACCAGACACTGGGAGCATTGGATGAATAGCAACCACAACATAACCAGACTCTAGCCCTGAGAAGAGATGGATTTAGTGCAAAGGCACTTCCACAAATCCCATCTACAACCCCCTGACCATTACATGTGTTCCAGTGGCATTTCCACAAGAAAAGGACAAGGCACCTTCCAAAAAGAAAAACTATGCAGCCATGGTATTCCAGAGTATGTGCACAGGCACAACATCATCAGAACCAATAGTCAGTTTGACTATTTAATTGCTCCAGATTCTATGAGCAAATTAATTCTGAATTTAAGAAAGACAACCACTATCAGACTGTAATGCAGTAACTAGAGAAGGATTTAGCTAAATTTCCTTATTTTTAAGAACAAGCCACTTAACTTTTGTTTATAGTTAAAAAGTACTTGTGATCATGTCACTTTAGAACTTAATTTAACACCTGGATTTGTATGGAAGATGTTTATGCTGTCTGTCTGTGATTTTTGGAGCTTCAAAAGTCGGATCACCATCCACTTGCATTTTAAGGACCTACTGAGCTGAGATATTATTCTATATTTCTTCAAATGTGTTCAGTAGAAGAGAGAAAGTCATACACATCCAGGAAATCTTGAGGGTCAGTAAGATTTAGTTCAGTAATTTTTGAGTGAACTAACACTTTAACACTCTATTGTACACCCATCTATGCAGAAGTATCAGTGTCATCATAAAATACAATAACACAGGGTGATCAGCGCTTATTATATCCACGTATAGCGTGTTAGCGCATTAGCACCATGAATGTAAATGTAAATGCAGAATGTAAAGATGACAAATTACACATTATCTACTGCATATACTGTATAATACTTTAAATCAACACTGAGTGGTTAAAACAGCTTCTTTTTTTACTGATATTGTGCACATTTTTCTCACACATTGAGGCATGAAGTCACTGATAACACCTTTTAATGTAACATTAGTTAAGGTTTTACATGTAGTCTTGTGCATCTCAAATTTAAATTAAAACTTATTTTAGGCTCTGAGCGAAGAACGAAGAAGAACTTCACTGTCAGTATGACAGGGCCTTTAGGCAGTTTCCTAACTGAAACTAAATCTCATAAGAACACTCCACATAGGTGGGAACTCTTATTTTATTGGTACTTTTCAGTACTGAATTAAATGTTGACTCTGTCCACAATCTTTACAGTGTTTTCTGGGATAATTTAATAATCCAAGAAGGACATATGCAGTGTTGCCTTAAAATTTGGCTGAAATGGGCCATCTTTGATATCTTTGAGGAATAATGTTGTTGCCTACCTTTTGGAGCAGCCTTTGCATCGGGGAAACCACCCATGATGCCTTAAAATAATATCTAGGTAGGCAGATCTCCAAGTTTTAGAATAGAGCTCTAGACATGTGCTGAGAATCATATCTGAGAGAAATGAATCTGAGATGGTTTAGATCATGAGTGATTAATGTTTTGATCTAGTTACCATTAATTTACTACATTGTGTCACGGTCTCGTGTCCGCACCGTGTTTCGTGTTGTCCGCACCGTGTTTTCTGTTTCACCCAGCACTGATCCCGTTCCATGTCACATTTTCCCTGTTGTCCACCCTGAGTCTCACTGTCCATGAGTAACTTCACTTCCCGTCTTTCCCGGCGTTGTCACAGCTTTATTGTCCGCACCTGTTCGTCATTTTGTTATCACCGTGTCTGTCGATTTAAACCCCGCTGTTTTCTCCTTCCCCTGTCGATCGTTGGCGTTTCATGTCAATTCCCATGTTCTCTCGTGGTTCTCTCTCTGTTCCCCTTGTTCGTTCGAGGTTACCCCCTGCCTTTCGTGGATGTTCGTTGTCTATGCCCCTAATTCCTTCCCTTCGTTTATGTTCTTCCTGCCATGTGTTCTTTTGTGTTTTAGTTTAGTTTTTCCCAGTGTGGACTTTTCTTTGTGTTTATTTGTTTATGATTTATAAATAAAGCCGCGTTTGGATCCAAATCACTCGTCTGCCTTCTCCTGCTTCACTCAAATCATGACAGAATGATCGACCACTATGGATCCAGTGGTTCTTCAGGTAAGATGCCGCCTCATGAACCTGAGGCAAGGAAGCCGCCCGGTGGTGGACCACATTAGAGACTTCCTGGACCTAGCATGGGCTACCGACTTCCCAGACTCCTCCCTGGTGGTATTCTTCCAGGCTATTCTGACCAATTCACTCAAGGAGCTGTTGCCACCAGCGACGCGCGGTTGGACTCTCCAGGAATTCGTGGAGGAGACCTTGCTGGTCTGCGGCTCGCCATTCACTGTGGGCATCGCCGAGGAGGATTCCACCTCTCCTCCAACAGTGGTGACTCCCCAGTCGTCCATGGCACTTCCTGTCACGCCAGCCCCACCTGTCAGCGAGCCCATCCCCACGCCAGTCGCCCCCCACGAGCCAGCGCGTTCCACTTCGTCTGCCCAGAGGAGGAGGAGAAGACGGGCTTCCGCCTCCCGGCTCACGCCTGCCCCGGTCTGCGAGCCAGAGCCCACGCTTGTCACTGTGAGCGAGCCCGCACCCACGCCTGTCACTGTGAGCGAGCCCACACCTGTCACGGTGAGCGAGCCCGCGCCCTCGTCAGCTCCGGTCAACCAGCCAGAGCCATTAGCTCCCGATGTCAGTGAGCTAGCGCCTGTCGCCTCAGCCGTCGGTGAGCCAGCACCTGTCGCCTCAGCCATCAGTGAGCCAGCGCCTGTCGCCACCGCCAGCAGTGAGCCTACGCCTACCACAGTCAATGTCCCAGAGCCCACGCCTGTCACGATCAACGTCCCAAAGCCCACGCCTGCCACGGTCAACGTCCCTGAGCCAGCGCCTGTAGCCTCGACCGTCCCTGAGCCAGCGCCTGTAGCCTTGACCGACCCTGAGCCAGCGCCAGCAGCCTCGACCGTCCCTGAGCCAGCGCCAGCAGCCTCGACCGTCCAAGAGCCAGCGCCAGCAGCCATGACCATCCAAGGGCCAGAGCCAGTAGCCATGACCGTCCAAGAGCCAGCGCCCCTCGAGCCTTCTAGGGCTCTGCCTCCCGAGCCTTCTAGGGCTCCGCCTTCCGAGCTTCCCAGGGCTCCGCCTCCCAAGTCTCTCGAGTCTTCCAGGGCTCCTCCTCCCGAGCCTCCCAGGGCTCCGCCTCCCAAGTCTCTCGAGTCTTCCAGGGCTCCTCCTCCCGAGCCTCCCAGGGCTCCGCCTCCCAAGTCTCTCGAGTCTTCCAGGGCTCCTCCCGAGCCTCCCAGGGCTCCGCCTCCCAAGTCTCTCGAGTCTTCCAGGGCTCCTCCTCCCGAGCCTCCCAGGGCTCCGCCTCTCAAGCATCCCGAGCCTCCCAGGGCTCCGCCTCTCAAGCATCCCAAGCCTTCCAGAGCTCCGACTCTCAAGCATCTCGAGCCTTCCAGGGCTCCGCCCCCAAGTCACTCGAGCCTTCCAGGGCTCTGCCTCTCAAGCCTCTCGAGCCTTCCTGGGCTCTGCCTCTCGAGTCTTCCAGGGCTCCACCCCTCAAGTCACTCGAGTCGTCCAGGGCTCTGCCTCTCAAGCCTTCCAGGGCTCTGCCTCTCAAGCCTCTCGAGCCTTCCTGGGCTCCGCCTCTCGAGTCTTCCAGGGCTCCGCCTCTCAAGTCACTTGAGCCTTCCAGGGCTCCGCCTCTCAAGCCTCTCAAGCCTTCCAGGGCTCCGCCTCTCGAGCCTTCCAGGGCTCCGCCTCTCGAGCCTCTCGAGCCTTCCAGGGCTCCGCCTCTCGAGCCTTCTAGGGCTCCGCCTCCCGAGCCTCCCAGGGCTCCGCCTCCCAAGTCTCTCGAGTCTTCCAGGGCTCCTCCTCCCGAGCCTCCCAGGGCTCCGCCTCCCAGGGCTCCTCTCGAGCCTCCCAGGGCTCCGCCTCCCAAGTCTCTCGAGTCTTCCAGGGCTCCTCCTCCCGAGCCTCCCAGGGCTCCACCTCCCAAGTCTCTCGAGTCTTCCAGGGCTCCTCCTCCCCAGCCTCCCAGGGCTCCGCCTCTCAAGCATCCCGAGCCTCCCAGTGCTCCGCCTCTCAAGCATCCCAAGCCTTCCAGAGCTCCGCCTCTCAAGCATCTCGAGCCTTCCAGGGCTCCGCCCCCCAAGTCACTAGAGTCTTCCAGGGCTCCGCCCCTCAAGTCACTCGAGCCTTCCAGGGCTCTGCCTCTCAAGCCTCTCGAGCCTTCCTGGGCTCCGCCTCTCGAGTCTTCCAGGGCTCCACCCCTCAAGTCACTCGAGTCTTCCAAGGCTCCGCCCCTCAAGTCACTCGAGTCTTCCAGGGCTCTGCCTCTCAAGCCTCTCGAGCCTTCCAGGGCTCCGCCTCTCAAGCCTCTCGAGCCTTCCTGGGCTCCACCTCTCGAGTCTTCCAGGGCTCCGCCTCTCAAGTCACTCAAGCCTTCCAGGGCTCCACCTCTCAAGCCTCTCGAGCCTTCCAGGGCTCCGCCTCTCAAGTCTCTCGAGCCTCTCAGGGCTCCGCCTCTCGAGCCTCCCAGGGCTCCGCCTCTCAAGTCTCTCGAGCCTCCCAGGGCTCCGCCTCTCGAGCCTCCCAGGGCTCCGCCCCAGAGCCTCCTAGGGCTCCGCCTCCCGAGCACCCTGAGCCTCTCGAGCCTCCTACGGCGCCATCTCCCTCGGCTCCGCCTCCAGAGCCCCCTACGGCTCCGCCTCCCAAGGCTCCTACGGCTCTTCTCCCAGGAACTCCCGAACCTCCTGCAGCTCCGCCTCCCGAGCCTCTCACGTCTCCGCCTCCCGAGCCTCCTACGGCTCTTCACCCAGAGATTCCAGAGTCTCCTACGGCTCCGCCTCCCGAGCCTCTTACGGCTCTGCTCCCAGAGACTCTAAAGCCTCCTATGGCGCCGCCTCCCGAGCCTCCTACGGCTACGCCTCCAGAGCCTTCTAGGGCTCCGCCCCCTGAGCCTCCAGAGTTTTCCATGATTCCGCCTCCCTTGGCTCCACCTCCTGAGCCTCCCTCGGCCCTGCCTCCTGAGCCTCCCTCAGTTCTGCCTCCTGAGTCTCCCTCGGCTCCGCCCCTGAGCCTCCCACAGCTCTGCCAACCACGGCTCCGCCTCCGGAGTCTCCCGAGCCTCTCCCGGCTCCGCCTCCTGAACCTCCCTCGGCTCCACCTCCTGAGCCTCCCTCGACTCCGCCTCCTGAGGTACCAGAGCCTTCCTTAGTTCCGCCTCCCTTGGCTCCGCCTCCTGGATCTCTCTCGGCTCCGCCTCCCGGGCCTCCCGAGCCATCCTCAGCTCTGCCTCCCTCAGCTCCGCCTACGGAGCCTCCAGAGGTCCCATCAGCTCCGCCTCCTGGGCCTCCCGAGCCATCCTCGGCTCTGCCTCCCCCAGCTCCGCCTCCAGTGCCTCCCTCAGCTCCGCCTCCTGAGATTCCAGAGCCTCCCTCAGCTCCGCCTCCAGAGCCTCCCTCAGCTTCGTCTCCAGAGCCCCTCTCAGCTCCGCCTCCTGGACCTGTCCCTGTCCGATGGCCGCCTCCCAGGCCTCCTAGACCTGTCCCTGTCTTGTGGCCGCCTCCCAGGCCTCCTAGACCTGTCCCTGTCTTGTGGCCGCCTCCTAGGCCTCCTGAACCTGTCCCTGTCCTGTGGCCGCCTCCTAGGCCTCCTGAACCTGTTCCTGTCCTGTGGCCACCCCCCAGGCCTCCTGGACCTGTCCCTGCCCCTTGGACTGCCCTCTTGCCCTCTGATTTGTAATGGGGGGTGGCCACTTCCTGTCTGCCCTGTGTGCCTCCTTGGTTTGTCTCTGTGTCCCTTGTGCCTCCTTAGTCTGTCTTTGTGTCCCTTGTTTCCCCCTTGGTCTGTCTGTTTCCTCCCGGGTCTACCCCCTCACTCCTTGGTCCTTTGTTTTTTTTTTGTTGTTATTTTTGTCTTTTTTAGGACCATCTGGAATCCGGTCCTTTTGAGGGGTGATTATGTCACGGTCTCGTGTCGTCCGCACCGTGTTTCGTGTCGTCCCCACCGTGTTTTCTGTTTCACCCAGCACTGATCCCGTTCCATGTCACGTTTTCCCTGTTGTCCGCCCTGAGTCTCACAGTCCGTGTGTAACTTCACTTCCCATCTTTCCCGGCGCTGTCACAGCTTTATTGTCCGCACCTGTTCATCATTTTGTTATCACCGTGTCTGTCCATTTAAACCCCGCTGTTTTCTCCTTCCCCTGTCGATCGCTGGCGTTTCATGTTGAATCCCATGTTCTCTCGTGGTTCTCTCTCTGTTCCCCTTGTTCGTTCGAGGTTACCCCCTGCCTTTCGTGATGTTCGTTGTCTATGCCCCTAATTCCTTCCCTTCGTTTATGTTCTTCCTGCCGTGTGTTCTTTTGTGTTTTAGTTTAGTTTTTCCCAGCGTGGACTTTTCTTTGTGTTTATTTGTTTATGATATATAAATAAAGCCGCGTTTGGATCCAAATCACTCGTCTGCCTTCTCCTGATTCACTCAAATCATTACACATTGACATTACAATTTATGGAATTTTACCATAAATTAATTAAAAAAATTGTCCATTCTGTGGCCATTAAACTGTGGGCTTTGTCTTCAGAGAATAATAAGATACAAGCAAACGGCTAAAAGCAGCATTTTTTGGAGATTGGAGATGTGATACACGATGGCAAAGGCAGCACTAGCTGGGAGGGGGACGGTGTAAGAGTTGAGCTATGCTGAGGACGTATGGAACCTCCCTCCTCTATCTCATTGTCCCTCCTGGACCAAGCTGTGCTTTGTTCCTCTCCCAAAGGGGAAGGAGATTAATTCAGTGCTGGATCAGGTAAACCCAGTGATTTTCCCGGGGATGTTGCAGCTGGTCTTTTGGGATTAGCTGCACGCTTGCTCGACAGCAGGGGGATGAAAGTGGAAGTGTGGCTTGCAAATGGCCTCCAGGCAGGAAAGGAGCCTTGACAGTTACACTAGGACAAACACTGATTGCATTCAAAAATACATTGTCTGCTGTGATACATATCAAGGAGGATTTTTCTTTGTGTTGGAGCATCTGTCTCCTGCTTTTATAAAGTTCTGTGAAATATAGCATAATAGTCCACAATTTTTTAAATAGTGAGCAGCTATTCTCTACATATATTAACAAAAACGTGTATATGTCTCTGAACCAAGAGGTCCATAGCTATATGACCATAGTATAGTGGTTCTAAACTGGTTTTGTTGCAGGACCTAGATTTTACATTGGAACTGGCGTCGTGACCCTACATTTACTTATCATACAAAAGTAAACAAAAATGTAATTTGTATCAAACATTGAAATTAATTACAATTATTATGTTATTAAGCCAATAATTCAAAACACACGCACACACACACACACACACACACACAAAAACGTGTGGTTGGTGCAAACTATGCTTATCCTTGTTGCAAGTGAACCTGTATTTAACCATTTCTTTTACCTTCATCATTGGATAGCAGGACACTGGAGTCGGAGTAAATTGAATGAGGAAAGAGGGCAGATTGCTTTGCTCTCATGGCCAAATGCAGTACACTTGCGTCTCCTTAGTGCCAGCCCCCTGCAGCTGTCTGGAGCACATCTCTGTCACCTGGCCTCTGTATACAATTCCCAAACACAGCACAACCACTGAATCCTCAAATTATCAGACTGCAACAGAGCCACCACTCTTATCAGTGTGGATAATGTAGACACATTCATCTTAATCGGGTATTTTTTTACTTTTAGCTTTAAGATTTTTTGTGAAAATGGGCCCTGGTCAAATATCCAAAAGTCAGGTTCAAATCTTACAAGGCATGATGACGTGATTCATTAACTATCACCTTTGTGACCATGAACAAAGCACTTAACAGATGGTAGCTCCAGGGAGACTCTGCCTGTAACTTAAAGGAATAGTTTACCCAAAAATGTAAATGACTGTCATTTTTTAAGTCATTTACTAGTTCCAAACCAGTATGACTTTAAGTATCTGTGAGCTACAACCGAAGGCAAGTCTCAGTGAATAATAACTTTGATTTTGTATGGCTTCCCAAGACTTGGAATATAGCAAACAATGTGTATTGACCACTTTTATGGTGCTATAATGATTATTGTTTGCTTGGTATGGAAAACAGTAGCATGGCTATTCTGATAAAAATCTTAATCATACAGGTTTGGAACAACATAAGATTGAGCAAATAATTTACAATTTCTTTTTTGTTTTTTTAGTTTTGGGTTAAGTATTCCTTAACATGGTGTTAACTCTGGCTAGTTAGAGAAACAAATTCCTCCAGCTGTGTGGAGATTACGATTTTATTTTAAACTAAATGTTTTTTCTCTCAGTTAATCAGGTCACTAACCACTTTAAAGGTGCACCAAGTAAGTTTTTGCTTATTAAAAATCATTTACATAAAGACATGAATAGCTTATTTAAAAACATTTTAAATAAGCTTATTTATGTACACTCATCACAAGATGAAGACCCCAGTCATATCAGAAAACCAATAAAAGCTGATACATTTTACAGAGCGGGTCAACCCCTTTGGGTGCTGCCATCTTGACAGCACATGACAACCTGTGTCATGCAGTTGACTGAGTTACTACCACTAATATTGCCAATAATAATAACATGTTTACTTTATATAGAGCTTACAGCCAATGCTCATACATAAAAGTTTATGTAAACAAAACAAGCAAACCAATACTTACTACAAACAACAACAGTGCCCAAGTCAACAGTCAGGGGTGGACTGGGAACAAACTTTGTAGGGTTTTGCGGGTTATGGCAATGTGTTTTGCTGTCCCAATCGGCATATCGCGGCACCGTTTCACGGTCCCCTTCAGTTTATCGTGGCCCATTCATCATATCACGGCCCACTTTGGCATATCGCCGCCCTGTTTCGCAGCCAGCCCACCTGGAAAAATCCTGATTCTACCGATGGCCAGTCTGCTTCTGTCAACAGTATAGTCCTAAGTGATGGTATTAATATACAGGAGAGTGATCCAACAGAATGAGTGTGTAAACCACAAGTAGTACTGGAACCGATGGGATGAGTATAAGTCAGCTAAAATCTTGCACCTTTAAAACGTTTCATAATCACCTGAACCAGAGAACCCAAACTGAGAATCTATACACTCATTTACACTCATACGAAAAAATAGTCCCTCACAAAGTGGTTTGGTGACTATCACTCCATCACCCTTTGACAGAAGCCACTTTATTGTGCATCACTATGGATGGGAGGATGGATATGTTATTAAACAAAAAGGACTGATAAGGTAGTGCAGAAAAAGTGCTTTGTGTGGCAATCCCCCTCTGACTTCTATGCTCCATCCAGGCATTTCCCTTGGACAGGAAACACCCTCACCAGGGAACAAGTACGGAAAGCTGCCTTTTGTTTAGAGAAAGTGATAAGCACTGTGACAATGCTCCAAGAGTTGAATTTTTGCATTCTCTGGCCATCTAAAGGAGGTTTATCAAAACCAAGGGTGGGTAATGCACTGTCTCCATCTCTCAGCTGGTCTGACGTCTGTCTAATGACTCGTTGTCCACTCCCTGCAGGAAAATTGGGCTTAACTTCCCATCTATCTTTAAAACTACATATCACCACTTTCTGTGCCAAACATCATGATTCTTCTACATCTGGTTAATATAATTGTGAAAGGAATGACACTCTTTTGCATAAGCTTTGGAAATGTATCATGCAGCACATGCTCAGCCAAGACTTAACAACACTTTTAATGCTACATGATATTAATGCGGATATATATGAAATACATTAACAGCAACAGTTTTAGCTGCTCAACGGAACTTCAGGCTTTCTATCAACATCTGTGGTTGAAACCTAAAATTGCAAGCAGCTCATGGAGGAACGTTTTATATCAGTTGTGTTTCGGCACTGCTCATCTGTGCAGATGAATCTTATGGTTTAAAGTTACCTTGACTTTGCCTGTGATCACACACCTGCAAAACTGGATCATAACATGCTATTTTTACATATACTGAATTTGCTAAAAGGGCAATAGAAAGTGACACAACAACTAGTGCATTTCTGTTACTAGTGTAAATTAAATGAGAAGACATCAGCACACACACACACACACTTAGGGAACCTCAAAACTGCAGCAATGTAATAAAATACTCAGAAGTCATGAATATTCAAGCAATATCACACAACCAATAGTGCTGTATGGCCCTATGATTGCCTGCAACCGATTCACAGCCGTGCTGATGTAGGGCCATACAGCATGATTGTAAGTGTGATATTGAATTTATATAACATTTCTAAGAACAGGTAAACACAAAAATGAGGAAAAACTAAGGACTGTCACCAAAAAAACTAATATATATATATATATATATATATATATATATATATATATATATATATATATATATATTTGTGCAACTTTTTTCTTACGTCACAGATGAGGATCTGCCATTGCTAGTTCAAAAGATTGGCTCAAGCCTCCGTTACTTATTCAAAAACGTAAATTCAGAACTAGTAACAGTGACTTGGGCTGTTTCTAATAAGTTATTGGAGAAACAAGGATGTGTGTGTGTGAGTTTGAGAGAGAGAGAACGAGAGAGAGCAAGCGACTGAGCTTGTGCGACTTCCTGCGTCTGTCACGACTCCCAAGCAGTAGTGTAGTGTTAGTCAGCTTGCTGAAGATAATGGG
Source organism: Xyrauchen texanus (assembly GCF_025860055.1). Taxonomy (NCBI): domain Eukaryota; kingdom Metazoa; phylum Chordata; class Actinopteri; order Cypriniformes; family Catostomidae; genus Xyrauchen; species Xyrauchen texanus. Next base: position 28,245,918 of record NC_068293.1, on the reverse strand, counting down.
AACTCTGGTCAAATACATCCTATTGTCTCTGTGTAAAGATCCCCATGAGTATTTTGCGGTAGCAGGTGCGCAAGAGCCATTACAAATCGTTCTACTTTGGTAAAAGGTAAGTGCCTTGATTATGTTTTTGATTCCTCCATCTGTTGTGTTTCTCAGATGTGAAAAGCCTTAATGCAGAAGCTGTTAGTTTAACTGTATTTCCCAGCAGTGATGTAGTAGTAGTATTCTGAGCAATCATGGAGTGAGAGACAATAATGAATTCTAAGAAACCGATTACCGATTGTTAAAACCTTAAATGTGACAGGGCAAAAATTAAAAGCATATACTGTAGCTCTTTTACACATCTGTGCTGCGCTTATACTTACGTTTAGAGTAGCATGAACACAAGCGGAGTGATACAAACAGTGAAGCGTCCGAGTGCTGATGGTGAGATCCTCGTGGGAACATCTCTCATCCAATCAGATCAGAACTAACTGTTATAACTGTATAATAGTAAATATGCTACAATAACTTCACCAGAAAACAAAACCCATTAAACACTTTGCGATCAATAAACTCAGTATCCCACAGTAATGTTCGCTTCATTAAAGCATGACAACCAATACAAGCTTTAATAACTCTCCCAGAGAAAATATCCAAGCATTATATCAAGTAAACAACTTCACCAAATAGTTAACACTTAAACATCCATCCAAAGACTGATGTCCTGCAACAATCCTGAACGGTGACTGGCTGAACATCCATAGCTTCCCAAGCTATGTAATGTGTAATTGTAATTGTAATCTACATAACCCACCAAAGTTGATTTTCAGCAGCGATCTACTGTACTTTTCATTTCAAATCCTGATAAATAATAGTCAGTTTACCCACTAAAAGGCAGAACGTCCTTATCTTCCCTCGGAATATGACAGAATAGTTTACCCCGAAAAAGACAATTCTGTCATTATTTACTCACCCGCATGTCATTCCGTATCTTTATACTAGGGCTGTCAATCGATACATTTTTTTAATCTAATTAATTACATGGTGTCCCGATTAATTAATCACGATTAATCGCATGTGCAAATATATGCTGAGAAAGCCCCTTATATAACAATAATTAAATATATAATGATGAAATAATTATACATAGTTATCTTTAAATATTAACAAATTATGTATATAATTAAAATGCATTACATTCTTGTGGCAGAAGAGTTAATAATTAATAAGACAATACAAAAGCAGCTTTAGAATACAATGTATAGTTTACTACCATATTATTGATCATAAGCCAATCATTGGCATACAGTTCACAGCAATCCATTTCACAAGTGAATTTATCAATCAGCTGGAGATTTGTCAGACATGCTTGTGTAGCGTCTTGGATGCGTTGCGTCATAAACATGTTTAGGTCACTGTGTCAAGTTAAATATTGTTTAATACTTACAACACAGCTTGAGATCTCTTAGTTCGGATTTGCGCTCCATCAAATGTTTTCAACGCAAGAACGTAATGCATGTTTGTGTTGCGCTGCTGCTGGATGGTTGTTTTCTTCACTGTATAAACTGCTGAAATTTCACTTACTGCCCTCTGGAGTAAACAGGTGGTACTACAAGCTTGCATTTCTCAGGAATCTTCCTTATTACGTCCGGGGGCATTGCGATTAATTGTGTTAATTTTTTTACTTGTTATTTTATATCAAATTAATCGCACTGAATTATCGCATTAAATTGAAAGCCCTACTTTACACCTTTCTTTCTTTCTTTTAAGGTACAAAAAATATATATTTTGAAGAATCTTTTTCAAAGTGATCACAGCTGTTAAGATCCAAAAAGAACACCAACACAAAAACTCCACAATAAAAGTAGTCTACTACTTCTTGTAGTCTTTATGAATTGCACTGATTCTGTTCTTGATTCTTCATGTGAAAAAGTAACAGCATACAATGTTTATGGGTTTGGAATGACATGTGAGTAAATAATGAAACGATTTTAATTGCTTTACATTTTTGGGTGAACTAATGCTTCGAACTACAGGGCACACAACGGCAACCTTTTAATTCACCACTGACTAGCAAACAGCACCTTAGAGCGTGATCATGAAACATGTATTCCTATTGACTTTGCTAAACTGTAAACATCTCCAGGCTGTCTTGTTGAATGGTTGCTAAGAAGAGCCCAAGTCTGTGTGATATTCTGGTCTAGGAGATTTTTTCCACTTGTTTTATTGTCTGTCAAATTTTAAGTCTGGTCAATTAGAAAAAGAACAGCACAACTCTGCACACTCATTCATGTATGTAGCAAAAACAATGCAAGGCAAATTACTTGCTGACGTTTAATACTTTGGGTTTAGATCAAATCCCTATCCCCAAGTATGAGCAATAAAAAAAGTGAGGTATAAAACTCAATTTTAATGAAATATGAAGGACTGACAGATCAGGCAAATCCAGTACATCTTGCAAAGATAATCATGAGTCACTGTCAGCACACTACACACAATTTCACTGGTGACCAAACAACCAAATTCATTAGATTAATTGCAAAAGCAGCAGTCAAACTCATCTGTAATTGATATGGAAACAACAGTAATGATGAAAATGTTTTGGCACATGACAAAATGTGATTATAATGTTTTAATTAGAGCGGTGATAATTTGTTTTGTCTTTTTCTGTTTATTAATACAGTATCTTATTCCGTGATAACACCAAGCAAGAATAATAAGTTGGACAATGTAACCTTATTCTTAATTTTGCATTTTTATTTTAAATCTTTTTGCCTGTATCCTTCCTACACACTCTAACGCCAAAATTGTCAGAATTCATATGACTTTTCTAAATTTGGCTAATTCGTATTATATCGTTTGATTGTTCGTACGACTTTCACTGAAGCCAATTACATCGCTGGACATCGTTTCAATCTAATACACAATTACTTGCTTCTGTCACACGCAACAGCTTACTATCATGTTAACACACTCATCGGTTAGGTTTAGATAAGAGGTTTGGGTAAGGGCATAATATTAATAAGTGTGTCCTTAATGCCTTGGGCGCGAACCTTGCGCTTCCACATTAGACATCCGGGCATTTGTACGTGATGAAATCTTACAAATTTATCCGAACACACTCATACAAAATCATACGAAATATCCATCCATCCATCCATCGTCAACCGCTTATCCTGTGTACAGGGTCGCGGGGGGCTGGAGCCTATCCCAGCTAACATTGGGCGAAAGGCGGGGGACACCCTGGACAGGTCGCCAGTCCATCACAGGGCCATACGAAATAGCCAACTTGTAAAATATGTATGAATTTTCATGAGACTGGGTTGATCCTTCACAATGTTACTCTTTTTGATGCAGAGGTACTGCTACAATGTACCTCCTCTAAACAGATGTGCTGCTCAACATTGTGTGTGTGCATTAGAAGAAAGAGCCCTTGATTAACCTTTTTTTTTTTACATTTGCAACAGACTCTTTTTAGTTTACATTGTCACATGTATGTATTACTGAAGAAAGAAAAGACTGAAAACAAAATTGCCAACTAGGAAAAAAAGATGTTCTGAAAGCTTTTACACAGCACTGGTAACAATCACCAATCAATAACACTGCAGTTCTGCAGTAGGAGTTAAAAACATATTGAACGGAACTTTACTTTTTGAAATACAATGAAAGATGTTCACATGAACATAGAAAAGCTGAAAGAAGCTCTTGATGAAAAATACCTTACCAACACTACCATAGGACATTTGCCATCTTACAGATTGTGATTCATTAATTAAACTGAAAAAAACAAACAAAAAAACAGGCAAGTTCTGATCAGTCCAGACAAAAAATGTGAAGATGGAAAGCTTCTTAACCAACAAGTGTTCAAGTAGATATTTCTGCTTTAAGTGCACTTACACATGGTTAGATAAGTAACCAATACAGTGTGATTCATCTTCATATGTACAATCTGATATGGCCACCATCTTATTAAATGGGTGGTTTAACTCAACGTCTCACCCATCATTTCCTGCACTTTTTGTAGAATTAGACTTAAGATGCCTAGGACCAATTTAACTAGCGTCAAATCAAATGTGTTATAAAATATTCATGAAAAATGAAAAAATGAAATACACTGTAAAAACAATTTGTCAAAACTTTCAGGGTTACTTTAGCATCATAAATTCAGACAGATGGTTACTGTTATAACAGGCTGAGCACACTGCAAACATTATGCCCTAAATTAGTATTTTACATGTATTTAAGCATTAGGCGGACACTTTTATCTAAAGCGACTTGCAATTCATCCAAAGTATAATTTGTTTATTATTCTGTGTGCTCCCATTTTGCAACAAATGTATTTTTTTTTAATCGTCATGCAATTTTGCATCTTAAGTACATTCATTTTTTTAGTGTGTTTACATATTTTTACTATAAAACAAGAAAAATGACTGATCAATTGACTTCTTTGCAGTGCAACTCTTCAAGACACTGAGGACTATTATGACACAAGCCGTGACCCCCTAAACTCTTATACAACACTACAAGCATATTTGTGTATATGTCAAGTACAGTTTCTGGTGTGACACAAAAACAAACGATAATTTGGAAGGAAAATCAAACAATGTTTTTTGAATGATTGGCAGAATTAAGGCAACCATTTGAAAGACACATAACATCTTTGCCATCTTTATGGTAAAGTACAATAAACCACATTCTTAGGCACACTTTTGCATTCCACACAGAATACTGTGCAATAAGGAAGGTGACAGTGTAAAGACATGTTACTCTTCAGGTATTTAGACAGTGATATGTCTGAAGCCCATTTCAAAACAGGGGATCCAGAGCTCCAAATCGAGGAGTGTCATCAGCAGGACCATTTGAAAAAAGGAAACGCAGCAGCAGATGGTGCACTTCCTGCACTTTAGGTGAAGCATTTTAAGCAAAAGATCGACCTGGTAAATATTTGGTTTCCTCAATTCAGTCAGCATCCAACCCTTGTGGAGTGTTGGGTAAAAAGAACCTTCACAGTGAACAATTCTCTGGTTGTCCAAGTGTAGTAGAGATTAATGCATCAAGCCTTATACACAGACAAGTCATGTTGCTCTTTGGAAAGAAAATACTTTGTATTGTTTTCAAGTACTCTGAACAATGTGGCAGCAAAGTGTCCTCTAATTCAAACATTCCCAACTCTCAAACAAAGGAAAAGATTCAATTAGGCAATAAAGAGTGAAGCACTTTGGGGACGTAAATGAGGAAGCAGCAGACGTTCTTATTTGGGTGCGGTGATGCTTATCAATCTACACCTGGCCTACAAGCATGTAGTGAAATGTCTTCTACATAAAGCTGTTGACTCAATCTCTCAGGATACAAGCACCAAAGTCAGGGGAGGGGGGTTGTGCCCTTTCGTCAGAAATCTGCTGGTCGGTTCAAGGCTTTTTACTAGCTGCTTTGGCTTGTCTGTTAGTGCTGGACTTCAGTTGTGTCATCTCCACATCAGCCATGGCTTCCACGGGCAAACTGCTACGCATGCGCTCGATGGTCTTCTGGTAGGAAGCTTTGTCCTGCTCCAGAGAATGGATCAGGTGTTTCATCTTGCTCTCACGTGACAGGAAGCTTTCCACGCTGCTCTCCAAGGTCTGAACCTTCAAACGAGCCACCTATTAATACAAAGCCAAACATGAGTATCATGTAATGAACTGTGTCAGAAATGTACTTATTAACGGGAGAGGTTTTGTCCAGCATTTTCATTTGACACTTTTCATGAAACGCACCTCATATTAGCAACAGATTCAATAAAACTAGCCTGTGAGACAGCTAATACAATTCCAGACAGCTACAGGTCATTAAAGTGTCTGCAGAGGCACTAAACCCACTGCTAGATAGAAATCAAATGTTAGAAAACAGATTTCTTTTTTGATTTCTGTTTTTTATATGAGGCATTTTTGCTACATAGAATGCAATGTTGTGGCATTACATTTTTAGAGTAACAGATTTTCAAGGATAATTCATTCTCCCACATTTCTCAACATATACACACTAAGGGACAATGGATCAACAAAATGATTGCCATTTGATATCTCCTTTTACATTTTAAATGTGAAAGACAAAATGAAAAGAAACCATTTTAGTAATCTAGGGTAGACTGAGAGGCGTATCTGTAAAGATTTCAGGTTTTAGGCTGTATGTCTTTTCTCAGGAGAGGGAAATGCAAATTTGTACTGTGCTGGCAATAGCACAAAACACTTCCCTGTTTTTCAAGCCACTACATTATGTGCTTTAGATTTGTGAGAAAATTCCACATTTTGCTTTCAATTTAATTATTAGCATAGTGAAGAACTGGACAGAAAAGTGAAGATACACAATGCAAGTTTGATTTGAACCTGTACCCTCTGAGCACAAGCGTGTTTCAAGCATATGCACGGTAACACGTGAAAATAAGGTAATAAATAACATTTGTTAACATTAGTTAATGACATTAGTTAACATGAATTAATTTTACACCTTACTTATTAATCTTGGTTAATGCTATTTGGAACAAATACTATAACTTTTTTTAATTTTAATTTATATGTGCTTACATTAGTTAATGCATTAATAACTAACATGAACTAACAATGTAAAAACATTTTTTTATAGTTAACATTAAAATGAATAAATACTGTAAACATATATTGATCATTGTTAGTTCATGATACCTAATGCATATACTAATGTTAATAAATGTTACACTTTAAAGTGATACCATATGCAATACCCACTGTGCCACTGCTCTGATGAGAATATACAAAGTTTATCCAACAAAAAATGATCTAAACAAATGTGAGGCGCCATTACAGACCTGCAGTTTCTCCAGTACTTCCATGTTCTGTTTCTTGAGCTGGGCATTGGCTTTCTCCAAATTGTCTAGTCTATCAGATTCCTCTGATGGTGGAGGAGCATTTGCCAGTTCATCCTGCAAGACATGGTACTCCACCTCATACGTATGCAGCTGCTTTGAGATGTCCATCTCGATAGCCTGATAACCAATATTTCACAGACAGTTATTATCAGCTAACATGGCACAGGTTTGTTTATAATTAAAGTTACATGTTTTCCCAAATCAGATTGCAACATAATGTGGGTGTTTTACAATTGGTTGTTCTTCTACCTATTTTAAGCACAATTCTGTGTCATAGACCTCAGCTGGAAACAGTGGAGGGTGACATTGTTTCATGAATAAAGATGAAATAGTGGCTGTGTTCTCACTAGTGTATACTTGCATATACACGTAGCCTAGCAAAAAAGATATCTAACTATAAATAAATAAAAATTATTAATAAATGCAATTTCACTGAATTTTCACAATTTGTTCAACATCAACAATAAAAGATTCTACACATCTATGGTTTTGAAAATCAAGACAAGTGGCACCATCAAGTGGTCAAATAAAGTGCATTCCAATCTGGGCTGTTTGGCCATGTGCAGAATGGAACACTAGTGTACTGCATTACTGCATAGTATACACTGTGTGCAGCATTTGAACAAACAGCAAGTAAAACAGTATTTAGTATGCAACAAACATATCTTAACAGTAGTATGCCACCATTTCTGTCACATGACCTCATTAAGTTGTTAAATTCAGAAAGTGGCATTGAGTATTCTCAGGAATACATTTTTTATTTAGAATTTTTAATCCAATTGTGTGTAAAAAAAATTACTTAACTATCATTGGACAGATAATACAGTAATAATTTAGTAACAGCCAAACACAGAAATAATTTTTTCCTGTTTGTGTATCAAAGAAAAGCATAATGATGATTGTTTATACCTGTAATAGAATGTCAAAGATTTGTCAGTACTGCATTTGAAGACTAAATTGTTCTGTGTGTCTATTGGATTCTTTTCTCACAAATCCCCACATATTGGCTTATTCTGGTTTAAATTTACCTTGGTTATTGTCTCTTCCATTTGGCTGTGAGTGAGGGTGGGAATGGTAGATTTAAGGTAGTCCACAACGCTTTCAAAGCCGTCACACTCCAGTATCTCTCCCTCGTGGCTGCTCAGCAAGCACAAGGCCACCTTAAAAATCACCTCTGTGCCTTGGACAAACAGGAGGTCTACCACACATGCACAGGAGAGTTAACAGCAACACAATGGCCACAATGACATCAAAAACTTAACACAACAACTGACATGTATACTGTATGTGGATTTAAACTACTATTCTCAGTCAGGTCACATACTACATTCATTCTGGCCTGTATTAGTGTTACAGAGTTAAGTAGGAAGTGAAATACCAAATATACGGGCAACAAATCCGAGCGGGAACTGAGAGGCAAAGAGAGTGAGAAACCAGGGCGCGGCGTACAGGCTGGGGCAGATCTCATGCTCCTCCAGGTGTGCGTACAGGTTACGGTGATAGTCGTGCAGCAGTCGGGACAGCTGGTACATCTGGATCTACACAGAGAAAACAAAAGAGAAAACAGCCCTCACACTTAGAGAAGTGAACTTTAAACAGGTTGAACTGGGACTGGCTAAGACAGTCTATCTCCCCCTCTCTCTCTCTTTCTCAGAAGGATTAAACATTGGCATATCTGATGATGTATAACCACAGACAGCTGAGGAGGAAACTCTTACTGTGAACAGTGTACGAGGTGGTGACAGTTGTGTTTGCATTTCACTTGTGTGAATGTGATTGTGTGTGTGTGTGGGACATTCCAATGAGGGGAGTTCAAGTGTATTGGCAATAAGCCCTCTTAAATTTAGCATGCTATCTTAAGTATTGAGTTTAGCATGACCAGAACTATGATGTGATAATAAATTATTTTAAACATTTGCTGATTTAGTTGTTTCAACACAAAATTGAAAGCCACTCGGGGTAAGATGACCACCTAATGTGGGGCATGAAGTCCCTGGGGTAACCTTGTCCAGCTGTAATCTGAATTTTGGAATATGATGTATAATGTACATCGATATTATTCATAACATCTTTATTAAGTTTCATCAATGTAAAATCATAAATCAAATAATAGATTCAGAAGTCTAAAACCTTAACAATTAGTTCTAATTTAATCTAATTAAAATTAAAGGAATATTCTAGGTTCAAAACCAGTTAAGCTCATTTGACAGCATTTGTGGCATACTGTTGATAACCACAAAAAAAAAAAAAAATGACATATATATATATATATATATATATATATATATATATATATATATATATATATATATTTACTTTTTATTTTACAAAAAAATAAAAAAAATAAAAAATATAATCAATTACGTCTTAAAAAAAAAGAAAAGGCAAAAATTGCAGTTACAGTAAGGTACTCACAATGGAAGTGAATGGGGCAATCCGTAAACATCTTCAAAAGTATAGCCACAAGACTATTTTATTTTGATAAAATCACTTACTAATCTTCTCTGTGTAAAGTTACATTCAATTTTGCAACTTTGTTGTAACAACCCTAAAATGACAATTTAAACAACTTTACAGTTAAAATAATACACAAGTTTTAACAGAAGAATTAATCTAACTGCTTTTATTAAAACATTTCTGCCTTTAAACCCTTTTTACTTTCACAGTTTAAACACAGTTTACTTTCATTGTAAGTGCCTCATTGACCTCTGTGCCACTGAGACCAGAGGAAATACATTTTTGTGGTAATCAACATTATACAATAAATGCTGTCAATTGAGCTATTTATCTCTTAAAGGTGCACCAAGTAATTTTATGTTTATGTTTAACCTTGCCAGTACGACCTGATACCTAACTAGTGTGGAAGTTTTCATCTACCGATGCAACTGAAGAAATTCCCTTATTTACAACCATATTTGACACCCATGATTAATTAGTTTAATTGTTTAAATATAAAACTGTTCATCTGATCTCAACATGGCAGGTACACAGAGGCGACCTACTCCATGTAAAACAAAACAGCTTTTTAGGGGCACTAATATGACTGGAGACTTAAATTCCTGTGAGTGTACATTCATTTAAACAAACTTTGCTGTTCATTTCTTTATGTGTAAAACTTATAGACCAATAATCACATTTTTAACAGCACAGGGAACACAAAGTAATTCATATAAAAACATTAAGATCTACCAACTGGAAAATGCTGTTCCTTTATCATTCTGTTAAACTTTACAAAAACTAGTCATACAACATTTAACAATAGGCACATTAAACCAAGCAAACTTACAAAACCAGTTCCAAAAGAAAAACATGAGCTAATGAAAACTAACACGCTCCCCCACACACACTCACACACACCTGCAGAGAGATCATGTCGGGACGGTACTGCCGTCTGATGCCTAGGTCATACATGAGCAACTTGAGGGTGTCAAATGCCTGCTCTTCACTCATATGCAACAGCAGCACACCAGCTACAAAACTGATGCCCTGGCAGTAGCCCACCTCCGTGTCCAACAGGGAGTATGCCTTCAGTAGATTATAAAGAGACAGCTGCCCAGCACCAAGCTGAGTGCTGAAATACTGGTGTGTGGGGAAAGTCCGGCCTGGGGAAAAAATTTGCATAATTGTATTTATGTGCTGGGTCAAAAATACAGCAAAATATCTTGAAAAAATTTAATGTTTTTCAACACATTTTTGCATTTAAGAGCAAATAATCCCTTAATATGATATTTAAATATGGCGAGTCAACTATAAGCACTATACTAAGTTTCATCTTGTGCAGAAACTAAGAGAGGTTGGCATGTTTCACAAAAACATTTGTCTTAAGATGGTTATATTGTATATTCTGCTTTAGTGTGTCAATAGAAAATAAAACAGTTTAGATTTACAATAATTCCTATTGCAGTCATAATTGAAGTAGTACAAGGAGCCCTATCAGAGCCCAGATCTCAACATCATTAAAGGGTTAGTACACCCAATAATGTCAATTCTCTCATGATTTACTCACCCTCCTGGCATCCTAGATGTGTATGACTTTCTTTCTTCTGCAGAACACAAAATATGATTTTTAGAAGGATATTTCAGCTCTGTAGGTCCCCACAATGCAAGTGAATGAGTGCCAACATGTGTGCATCCAAAATCCACATAAAGGGAGCATGATAGTAATCCATATGACTCCAGTTGTTAAATCCATGTGTTCAGACACGATATGATAGGTGTGGTCAAGAAACAGATCTATATTGAAGTCATTTTTTATCATAAATTCTCCTCTCTGCCCAGTAGGGGGCAATTTGCAGTAAGAATTTGAATCACTAAAAAAGAGAAGAGGAGAAAGTGAAACAGAAGGGAAAAGGACTTAAAAATGTATCTATTTCTCCCCCACACCTATCATATCACTTCAGAAGATATGGATTTAACCACCAGAGTTGTCTGGAGTACTTTTATGCTGCCCTTATATGGATTTTGAAGCTTCAAAGTTTTGACACCCATTCACTTGCATTGTATGGACCAACAGAACTAAAATATACGTCTAAAAATCTTGTTTGTGTTCAGCAGATGAAAGGAAGTCATACACATCTGGGATGGGATGAGGGTGAGTAAATTATGAGAATTTTCATTTATGGTTGAACTATCCCTTTAAGTCAATCTAGGATTACATGAAGAGACAGAAGCAATTGAGACAGACTAAATACATAGATCTGTGGCAAGATCTCCAAGATGCATGGAACAACATATCTGCCAACAAACTGTGCAAACTACTGTGCATATTTTTGAAAACATTTTTACTGTACAACACTTTTCAAAACTTCCAAAAACCTTTGCACAGAACTGTTTAGCCAACATTGTGTTTAATAATGCATTCTATGTATACATTTTATCACTATGTGTGTTCCCTGGGAATTTAACCCATGACCTTGGAGATGCTAGTGTCTTGATATGAACCAAAGGAACATGTGAAATATACTTGGGTTGTATACAGACCGAGATCGACCAGAATGGCGTGTTGCTGTGCTGTAAGCTGCTTGAGCAGATCCTGATAAGGTGTATCTGGAGGCTGCTGCCGCTGCGGCAGGCGGTGATGCAGACGGTACTGCTGAGAGAGTAGGAGCCAAACCTCCCCTCGCTGACTTTTAGGGACACCTACAGCACACACATGCACAGAGTAAACAGAGTGTGTAAAATCATGTTAGTATTAGTGGTGGTAAGTGTTTAGGAACAAGATATGATTTCAATCAGTACATCAAAGATCAAAAACAATACAAACAGGCTTTGATGTACAGTAATGGTCAGAAGTAATTTAAACATATAACAATCAAAATTAAAAGTTATTAACTCAAACATATTATATTTTTAAATAAATCACTTTAGTTCAGAAAGATGGAAAAATAATAGTGGCTGGACTAACAGTGCAACACTTAACACAAAATAAGTCAACAGAAGGTGCGCTGCATTTTTTTGTCACGTTATAACGTGACGCACATCTGCTGCTGACATAATGGAACAATCTTTAATGGTTAACATTTATGAGCTTTAGATTTAGCAGTGAGGGTTAACTTCAAATATTTCTTTATCTAATAGAAAATTGAAGATTAATGACTGAAGTTGTCAGGATGTTTTTGAGTTTTTACCCTGGTAGACAGCATTGTGGATCTCATCCTTGTCCCACTGTATTTTAGTACGGCAGGGACTGCTCAACTTCCTGTCCCACAGGGCCTGCACATCTTTTAAGCACTGACACATTTCCTGGTAGTCCAGCTTCATCTTACGGATGTGCAGTTCATCGCGGCTGGCTGCGGGGTGAGAAAACAGACACATGCTAAGCATTGCTCAGCTTTTTTTTATTTATTATGACTAATGTTAGGACAGATGAAAGATCTACGAATTGTTTTTACATGCAAAGTGACATTCAGAGAGTCAAAAGGATGAATATTATTCTGTGATTTAAAATATGGCCAAGCCCCTTTAACCTTCCAAATCATTAAAATGCATTTGTACCATGCCAAGGTAAAGCAAACAAGAATATCTTAGCAGTTGAACAAGATAAAGATGCTCTGCTAGACTCTAGGCTCATACAACAGAGCAAATGATGCCCTCGACAGGATGCATTTTTATCCTAAAAGCCGACAAGACATTCAAGACACACCAATGCAAAGAAGATCATTTCTAAAGAGAGCTGAAGTTCACTTATTTCTTTATATTGCAGCTTGTTTTTCAGTGCTTGAGAACATCTTAAGCTCAGAGTACTTATCTGTGTCATGCTGGTTTGTAAACTACATTGAAGCCAAACTACATTGAAGCCAAGCTAGGTGGCTATATTATCTTACCTTCTACTCAGATATATTTATTCAATTTGTTCGACGCCAAAGCACACACAAACAGACAGAAAAATAAAAATCAGAGGAAAAGAACAGATGAAGAGACTTAGATTTTGGGGATAGTTCCAGACACCTTTCACTTTCATTGATTGGGAAAAAAGATGCAATGAAAGTGAATGGTGACTGAGATCAACATAGTGCTTCACATCTCCTTTTGTGTTCCACTGTAGTGGTTTGGAACAACATGAGGTTGAGTAAATACACTTCCACCAGAATTTCCTTCTTGGGTGAATGATTCCTATGATGTGAATTAACCAACAGAGGCAAATATATAAGTTTTGCTCTACTGAAATAAACTTGAGCCAATATAAACCTTTCATTATGTGTAAAAGAGCTGGAAAAAACATTTCTGAAAGACCAGAGCCCAGCTGTAGCCCAGAGGTCACATAAATTAAAGAATGTTCTTAAAGAGCATGAACATCATATCCAAACATTCCAATCTATACATAATTTTGTCCTAGAATGTAAAACAGAAGCAAAGGCACTTGCCTCTCTAAAAATAAGGAACTGACTGAAATTGAATCTGTTATTCACTGAAAATCTTCAAATTTTCACTAAAATTCAAAAATGAATCTCTTTTCACTAACTTATAATAGATCCTAGATATACGGTGATGTTTAATGAGCATTGTATTTTATTTTGTCTTGAATAGCTATTTTTATACTGTAAACTTTGTAAACTTTCTGTAAAATTGTAATCATTGCTGTACAGCACATTGGTCAACTGCTGTTGTTTTTAATTGTGCTTTATAAATAATCTGACATTGACATTGACTGACAAATCTTCACCTCTGCCATAGCTCTCAAATCTCGTATTCAGAGCCTTCTTCTGAAATCTTGGAATAGAGCACACAAGTCATATAGATTACTTTTATCGTCCTTTTTTGGAACGTGACTGCCTTCATTGTATAGAAAAGTGCTACATATACGACATTCTTCAAAAAATAATTATGTTATGCTCCATGATAGAAAGAAATATCATACAGGTTTAAACAATATCTGGGTGAGTAAATGATGACAGAATTTTCATTTTTTAGGTGAACTAAACCTTTATGTGTGCCATTACAGTAATGAGGGAAGACAAATGGATGGGAGGTTGGATAATGACAGAGGAAGAACAAAGACAGATAGCGTAGAAACACCAACCCTCCAGGCGCTGATTCTCCTTCTCCATGCGGATGAGAAGAATCTGTTGGTGGATTGCTTTCTTCCACAAGGCCATATAGTCCGCTGAGGAGCGCCGGTCACTCTCTCCACCAAAGCCCTTCTCTGGGGACAGGGGGCTGGCATTAGAATCCTGGTCCAAAGACCGAGGAGACAGAGGCAGCAACTCCCGGCTGTCCATGTGGTCTGAAAAACAGCAGACACTGATCACAATGTGTCGAAAACTTATGTTCAGATGGAATGGAGAATGAAGTGGATTTATGGATGTTATATTGTGCATTTACCTCACAAAATAAATAAATAAAAATACTGTGTCTGTACCATGATATATCAATACTATCAGATGGTAATATAAAAGTACTTTGACATACAGTGGCCTCAAAAAGTATTTGGACACTTAAGCCACTTTTAGCCATTTTTCCACAATGTGACAACCAGAAAGTCTTCAAATATTTTTTGGTAAAATGTACATCTATAGTTCTATCATTAACACTTGAACACACCTCACTTGAAAGGTATCCATGTACTACCTTTGCTTGATTTGTTATTTTTATGTCAAATACAATGACATTCCTGAATTTTTAAGTGTGGCCACCACAATATAATCACCATATTCATATATCATGTTATTTACATGGTGCTCCAAGCCATTTTTTAAAGTAAATGTCCATAAAACCATGATATTACTGTAGTTAGTTTCAGGGTGGGGTTTCTTCTTGAATTTCACTAAATAGCTCATTACCAGGAAGCAGAAGAAGTACTGTGCAATTAAGCTTACAGAACAATGATTTATCCTGCAGCATTTACTATAAATACGACAGGTGGGAGGACAGGGTGTAGTGTCACACCTGTCTGCATGTTTTTTTCTGTGTGTACACGCATGTGTGCGCATATATACCAACCTATGTTCTGCATAGACGCTGAGGGTTTGTTCATGGGTGATGCCACCCTCAGGAAAATCTTCTGACGCCAGGAAACTCTGCGTAGAGGTACCACGGTCAAAGAATCGGTGCTACAAGCTGACAGAGACCTCTTCCTGCCCTCCCCGTTACCACTAGAGACAAACAAAATCAAACACACTCCTTCAAATAAGGTTTTAAGACATTAAACATAGTATGCCCTCAGTTTTAACCCCAGATATAAACTGATTATTACGACATACATATAACATGTTCATTCAGTAATACAGCTTAGAAAAAGCTTGTAAGCAATTAAGAAGCAGTTTACAGAGTCACAAGAGATGTTAATTGGTTGCATGCATAAACTGCAGAAAACACAGGATACTTGTTTTGAGAAAAAGAGAAAGATTAGGCAGTAGTCGGAAGTAAATAAGAACTTCAGAATAAGGAACAGTCGAATAATGCAAAGATGAACCATGGACACAGATAATTTCAGGTCTTTTCACTATCTACCAATCAATGTGCCAGTTTTCTTTTTTAAACTTTTTCCAACTTTTATTTCATTTCAAGCGAGAAAGGGGCGAGTTGGTTAGCGACAATTTAGTATTGTAGGGGCGGGTTGGTTAGTGAGAAAGTAGTATTGTAGGGGCGGGTTGGTTAGTGAGAAAGTAGTATTGTAGGGGCGGGTTGGTTAGTGAGAAAGTAGTATTGTAGGGTTGGGTTAGTTAGTGAGAAAGTAGTATTGTACGGGCAGGGTAATTAGTGAGAAAGTAGTATTGTAGGGGCAAGTTAATTAGTGAGAAAGTAGTATTGTAGGGGCGGGGTAATTAGTGAGAAATTAGTATTGTAGGGGCGGGTTAGTTAGTGAGAAAGTAGTATTGTAGGGGCGGGTTGGTTAGTGAGAAAGTAGTATTGTAGGGGCGGGGTAATTAGTGAGAAAGTAGTATTGTAGGGGCGGGTTAATTAGTGAGAAAGTAGTATTGTAGGGGCGGGGTAATTAGTGAGAAATTAGTATTGTAGGGGCGGGTTAGTTAGTGAGAAAGTAGTATTGTAGGGGCGGGTTAGTTAGTGAGGAAGTAGTATTGTAGGGGCGGGTTTGTTAGTGAGAAAGTAGTATTGTGCGGCGGGTTAATTAGTGAGAAAGTAGTATTGTAGGGGCGGGTTTGTTAGTGAGATAGTACTATTGTGGGACGGGTTAATTAGTGAGAAAGTAGTATTGTAGGGGCAGGGTAGTTAGCGAGAAAGTAGTATTGTAGGGGTGGGTTAGTTAGTGAGAAAGTAGTATTGTAGGGGCGGGTTAGTTAGTGAGGAAGTAGTATTGTAGGGGCGGGTTTGTTAGTGAGAAAGTAGTATTGTAGGGGCAGGGTAATTAGTGAGAAAGTAGTATTGTAGGGGCGGGTTAATTAGTGAGAATGTAGTATTGTATTTTACACTTTGAAAGCTCTTTTACACATAATGAAAGTAGTATTGTAGCTATTTTCAGCACATTATCTGGCCATCTGTGCCGAGGCATCATATGACTGCTAAAAAACAGGAGAGAAGATATATATAGCTTTTTCACAGAAAAGCAAACAGAAAGTGATGCATTACCTGCTCTGTAGCAGCTCTGGGGCTAAAGACTGTTGCCTGTGCAGTGGAGCCTTACAGCCCTGGGACGAAACCTCAGTGAAGGAGATCTTCTTCTTGAGGGGCGGGTGGCTGAAGGTGTGTGCCCTGCGACGGAACTGTGGGGCATCTGCATTGTCCTCAGCGTAACTGGGTGGAGTCCCAGGTGGGGAATCACCAGGTGAGTCGCCCTGCTGGGTGAGAAGAGAATGAATTCAGAATAGATTGGTGATGAGATGGACCAATCAGGAAGCTGATAGTCATGTACAGTGAGGAACATAATGTGCCACCTTCATGGACAATATTCTCAATTTTCTCATTTGAGACCATTTAAGTAGTGGAGGGAGTGATAGACCGATTTGTATTGTTCATCCAAATTAATTTACCTATATTTGTTTTTTTCGACAATATCAGTCGATAACTGGGCCAATTAACAGAAGCTGTCATTCATATAAAGGGGAGACCGGCTAGTTGTGACACAGGGATGTTGTCTCCAAGGCTAGTATATGATTTGGAGTCAAAAGACATATTGCACAAATATGTGTTTTTTTTAAATCCCTCTTAAATTACAATCTTTTTTGTGCTCTGGTCGTTCCCCCATCACACCCCAATGTCCATATGAAACATGCGCCACTGGATTAGGTCTCGTTGAGAAAACATACCCCATATAGTGTGACAACATACCTTGCTACTGGGGCATGTTGTCTTAAAAGGTCAATCTTTTTTCTCAAGTGAAAATGTTCAATAGCTTATTTTTTTGTAGCCAGGACTTTTATGTGGCTAAGCAGAAATTGACTTTCAAAACTAACCTGAGAAATATTCTCTTGAGTAAAATGTGTGACAACTAGCCCCAGTCTCCACTATATACAGACATTGTATCATCCATTGGCCACCCTGGTCGCTACATACCAGCATCAGCTTCTACAAATCCATTATCAACAGACCGATATTAAAAAAATAGCCCATTTGTAATCCATTCAACTCAACAGTCAAGTCAAAACCCACATTCCAATCCACACTCGGCACAAGAAAAGGAATCAATACCAGAAAGAAATTCTCTGTAGTGAGCAGTCTAGCGAGATATGAAAGCACAACCTTCAAGTTTCAGACAAACCAAACACTTGATGCCAGCTACATCAACTATTAATTGTAATGTCACCCAGTGTTTTCCCTCATCTCGTCCAGCCTGAGTATCGGATCGCTTCCCCATGCAGAAGTGGCAGGACTGGAGGTAGCATGACTACGCACACGCTGTGTGATCTATTGTATGTTAATGGGCTGTGACACATCAGACACACATGAGCAGTTGGAGGTGGACCGCAGTACAATAGATGTTTTTGGCTGGTGTTTACTGTACAGGCTATAGGAAGAGTCTCTTTCTTGCTCTCTTCATCACTCTGTTTCCTGTCCCTTTGCTACAACAGTTCCTGAACTTGTGCTCTCCTGTTAGTCAGTCCACAGCAGGGCCAGGAAACCAGCAACGGCTGCACAATGCTCTTTCTCCCTCTGCTCACATACATTTCAAAACATGTCCACTTATCTCAGGTGCCAACAGATACATTTTGAAAATCAAATGGTCCAAACCACATAATGGGTTTAAAAACACATGCTGAAGCTCTCTTGGCAGGGTAATAGAGATAATAGAGTTGTCAAACAGTGCAGAATTTGTACAATTTCATTTTAGCACTAGATATGATAGAAAACGTTATACAATCAGGTCAGCATGTTTTCTAAATTGGAATAATGTACTAATCTCTGAAAAACTCTCTCACAGCAAAATATGGCAAGAACTTCCTATTCACTACAAAACCAGGGAGGGGCTCTCTCAGGTGGAAGCAACCAATAAGCCAACTGCCTGAGACCGAACGCATAATAATAAAACAAAATCTTGAGTAGGCCTAGCCCACCTTTTTCTATCGGCCTATGAAATTTACTGATATGTAATTTGGGATGTTTACCATTCCAAATGAAGGACTTCGCTATGCTATCAAATTACTTAAAATGAGAGAGGGGGACATCTATAGGGAGAGACAATAGCAGCTATATGAATTTTGGAATACAATTCAACTACCTGCTACAGGAAGGTTAATGTTATTTTGATAACTTTAACCTTCCCAATCATAGATAAATGTAATGAAGTCCACCTGCCCACATCGCTCGAAAACCTTTATATTAAAACTAGATTTGAAAAAATTATTTTATATTAATTTTATATTAAAATTAGAACGTGTAGATTCATCCACATAACTGTCCTGATGGCGTGTTCCTCCACAAAATAAACTCCAGCCAATAATAGGAACAGAACCAAAAAACAATAAACAAAAACAAAAAAACACAAAAGGGGCACTCAGTTTCCTTGGACAGTCAAACAAATGTTCAGTGAGCCAGCCCATTCGTATGCTACATGAGTGCAACAAATGACCTAATCTCTCCAATGACTTGTAATAAATACTCCACAAAACAAACTCCCGAAGGAGTGTTACTTCTTAAAACAAATTCCAGCCACAGGGCGGAACCAGCAAAAAAGAAACAAAAGGCGCTCAGTTTAATCAGACATTCAAGTGAATGTTCAGTGAGTCCGTCCACTCGGCTGCAACGTGAGAACTACAAAATAACTTACTCCATTGACTTAATGAAGGACATCGCTTGCTGGGGACATTAATATTTTACAGCCATCCTTAGCATCTTTTCTCAATTTGTCTGGGAACATCGGTGCAAATGAGACCTTCTGTTGATGTAAGAGTTTCTTGCATTCCTTGAATCAATCACATTTCTCTCGTTGAATTCGCAAAGTCTGGTACAATGAAAATGCTGTGGTTCTTCCAAGAAAGACTTCCTTTACTTCTCGCCTCACGTAGCACAAGATCTTTATCGGATGATCTCAGAAATTGGGCCAGAATGGATCAGGGCCTGATCGTAGAGCCGGAACACTGTGAGTTTGCTCGATTTCCAGCTTATGGCCCGTTATGTGGAGCATACTCGGAAAGAACCCGTCCGGGAATTTCACCATATCCTGATCTTCTTCGGTCTCTGGAATTCAAACAATACTGTGGCTACGGTTCTCCAAGTCTTCTCCCAGACACGCTCCAAATCCACCTTATTCACTAACGGATTAGCAGATAATTCCCTCTCCGATGACTCCAGATATTTAATCAATTTCTCGACATCTCCACTCTTGTGAATCTTTGTCTCAGTGAATTTTGTCTCCATGGCAGTAATCGATCTATGTATTACAGCAAGATCATCCAAGTCAGCAACGACCTTCTTCAGCATTGCTGGCATGTTCAACATTTCTCGCCAAACTTCCCGCACTTCCCTGACCAAATTGGTTCCCTGGCTCACGGCCTGCTCCTCGGGGGTGTCAGCTTGAGCATGTAAGTGTGTTTTAATGTCTCCAGAGCCTGAGGATTTTGAATCCTTTGACATATTGCTATATTGCCTAGAACAGTTATGGGAGTGTATCGAATCTCAACGGTTTATGACATTAATAGTATTAAAACTAGCAAAGTGCATAGAGCTCCCATTCACACGTCCAAACCACGCCATCCATGTTCCCCCAGGCAGTGTAATTTAAAAATGTACTGTAAGTATCAGAAATCAAAACTTGCTCCTCAATGCAAAAAGAGCAGTTCTCTACTTCTTCCACATTATGATGTCACAGGATGCCTCTTAATCGTAAGGCTGTTGCTCTGTCCTTCTTAGACCAGTCCATCTGAGGCTGTAAGCTAGGCTCCTACATGTACTGTAAGTGTGCACGGCTACATCATAACATTTTCCATCTCTGCGGTCATGCCGCAAAAACTTTGAAGGGAGAACAAGCAGCATAGTAGATGACAGATGTGAAAATTGTTTATATCTTAGCAGATATAGAAGAAGACACCAGGACATTGCAATAGCACGCAGGGTTACTTGTTTTAAAAAAAAATGTGTTAATAAATTGGGACATTTGCAAGGGATTATGGGTGACTAAAGGCCACAAAGGATGTACTTGAGGCATCCTCCAAAATATGGTGAACGAAGGCTGTGAAACGAGGCAGTCTTCCAAGGGTCCTCACAATTGAGATGGCCTTCGACAGTCCTTGATGACATGGCACCCGAGATATCCAGCCTAACTAGGCTCCAGCCTTCTGATTCAGAAGACTGACACTGTGGTAGACATTTGCATCTGACCGCCTCAACAACACACTTCATTACTTCAGTAGCCCTCCTCAGTGATGGTGAGCAGTGAGATGGCAAGCAGAGAGCAGGTCATTCAAGAGCCAAGAGCTAATCATAACAGGCATATACAAGTCTTAAAGGAGAGGTAGCAAAAAAACAGAGCGTTTTTGACAGAGGGTTAAGTGAGGGTGAAAAATTATGATGTTTTACAAATATATTACTATTTTCTTGTGCAAAACCTTAACTAATACATTTACGAACCTCTGGGAACATTTTAAAATGATTAAAAAAAAGGCATGCAATGACCCCTTTAAGGGTGTTTAATTACATATTTTTACTGGCAAACAAGACAAAAATCTGATTGAGAAAATTATTTTATTTTTATTATTGTTTTTTTTTTTCTACTTTTATACAGCTAAAAGGAAAATGCATGAACAACATCTTTTAAAGGCCTTAATCTCTTTTAATCACAAAACTATGCCTTTTCAAGACAACCCATATAATTGCACAAGTCTATATGTGCAACACCCCAAAATGTACTGAGACTTGTGCTACACCAAAATGTATGTAAATAACAAAATATCAAACCAATTGGTTTATTTTAAATGTATTTTATTTAATGTTTTTTATTATAATTTATATATTGGTTTATTTTAAAGGAAGATGGTACAAGCACACTTTTCAATCAAAACATTTCACCAAAAAAGTAAGCTTCAAATACTATAACAATATAAATTGTTCAAAATTAAGACAAAGTATTTTAACACACTGGTTCTCAAATTTAGTGTAACGTGTCCATAGTTAAAGTGATTAACTACACCTGCGGTTACTCTGCTAGCACACCTGTTTGGACTTCAGAGAAACTCATTTCATACATCCACTTCAAAGGACGTTGAAACCTGTTAGCTACAATAAACTGCAAAAATGGCTCAGAAAGGGAAGTTAGTTCTGAGAAAAAGCCTAAAATCATGTGAGGTTTTTTTTTGCAGATGCCTCTTGGTATGTTATTTTGTTAACTAATGTAATTAAATTTATACATTTCTAAGTATATCTCTCAAGTATCCAAACATATTTTGGGGCCACTGTTTTGTCAGACCTGATTGACAGTCAGTAAAATGAGGAGGGCCATGAGCAGGCAATTGTGAGATTGTGACAGGGTAGAGTTGAAGTTTGTAAGCACAAGAGTAGGAGTGACACACTCACATTGAAAGTGAGGCCATGTGAGCACCCTGTGGAAAGGAAAAGGCAAGTGATTTGTGTTCCACAGAGTAGTGTCCAGAGGCCCACACACACAACTCACATTTCATACCCCAGTGAGAGAGGGGTGGACAGGGTCAATCAAAGCCCACAGCTCAGCTTAAATCAAATGACTCATGCTGATGCTGAAAACATGTATCATATCATTATGTAGCACTGGTATTATTTTCAGCATGGGGTGGGAACTGACAGCATAGAGATAGGATTCTAGGCATGGGGAGAGCAGGCGTTCTTAGAATGAGCTGCGGTTTAAGTGACGGATCCTGGTATTCACATGTGTTGTGTGCTGTACAAGGGGGATACTCACTCGGTCAAAGCTTCCCATGCTGCCCAGACGCATACGCATGCGGTTGGCCCCCTGGGGGAGACAGAGTAAACATCTAAATTAAAATAAAAGGCTGCTTAAATATCAGGATTATCAATTGTGCACAATTTATAGGAAGTTCTCCTACATTAGTTCATGCAAAAATGACAACTTTCTCATTGTATAGTCAGCCTCATGTTGTTGCAAACCCTAATAACTTTTTGTCCATGGAACATAAAAGACGTTACAAGCATCTTAAACTCATACAGTAGCCTTTTTGTTTTATTTATTCTCCCCAAATTGGCATGCCCAATTCCCAATGCTCTCTAAATCCTCGTAGTGGCGTAGTGACTTGCCTCAATCCGGGTGGCAAAGGATGAATCTCCATTGCCTCTGTGTCTGAGACAGTCAATCCGCACATCTTATCACGTGGTATGTTGAGCGTGCTACCGCGGAGACATAATGCAGATAAGGCCCACGCAATTCTCCGCGTCATCCACGCACAACTCACCACGTGCCCCACCAAGTGCGAGAACCACATTATAGCAACCATGAGGTGGTTATCCCATGTGACTCTACACTCCCTAGCAACCGTGTCAATTTGGTTGCTAAGGAGACCTTGCAGAAGTCACTCAGCACGCCCTGGATTCAAACTCATGACTCCAGGGGTGGTAGTCGGCGTCAATACTCGCTGAGCTACCCAGGCCCCAATCAAAGGCATTATTTATTCGGATGTGTCAATCCCCATTCAAAGACCAATAATACACAGGCAGACAACACACACACACACACACACACCCGTGAGATGATGTTCTCCAGGGAGCTTGTCAGAGAACTCTTAGCTTTGTTCTTTAACACGTCCAACTTGTTAAGGCCTGCACTGTTTTCAGAGGTCAAGGCACCGGAAGAAGAATTCTGCTTTAACACACAAGTATAAAAGCAGTGAATGAGTGAGAATTAAATGTGCTGTACGAAAAGACATAATATCAGAGAAATCATTATAATGTCTGTTCTGTGATCTGCACTTAAAGGAACATCAAGCTTAAAGGAAAAGTTCACCAAAAGAATACAAAAACTTATTTTTCACCCTCATATTTTTTCAAACCCGTAAGACTTTTCCAAACAATTACCAAGAATGGGCATTGGAAAGCTCTCAAACTTCAAAAAGGAGGCAAAAACACCATAAAGTATCATAAATGGTGCATATATCTCATGTGCTCTATTCCAAGTCTTCTGAAGTTAAACAACAGATCTGTATGGCGAACAGATTGAAATTTATTCACTGCAAATCCTCTCCTTCACTCTAGCTCTCGTTGGTGCATTCAAGAGGCTCAAAGCAATGTGCAATTTGTGAACAAAACATTCGTTTTGAGCCTGATCTCCTCAATGAAACAGTTAAATGAACTCTAACCCTAACCATAAGGTTCAAATACCGGACTGAAACTCAATGATATGGTCGCAGCGGTTCTTGAGTTAAAAGCTCACCTGAGAAAATATTATCAGTTAATAATAACTTAAATATTTGTCTTTTCCTCCCACAAAGCTATTGCATGATTTCAAAAAGGAAGACTTAAAAAATATAGTGCATTAGTTGTATGGACTACTTTTATGATACTTTCATGGTTCTTTTGTGATCTTTTTGATGCTTACAATCTCCAGTCACCATTTGTTGTAATTACATGAAAAGAGTGACTACTAAAATTGTTTTAAAATTTCTTTTGGTTGGAACAAATATGAGGGTGAGTAAACAATAACAGAACTTCATTTTTGAACAAATGTTCCTCGAACTCACAGATTATGTTTATGTGTGTTTGTGTGTTTATGCTACCCGTGGAGCTTCTCCTATATGAACGTGAGATTTCTGCTTGGTCTCACACAACTGTCGCAGAAGAAGAATCACAAGCTCATTTTCTTCCTGGTCTGATGTTGGCTTCATTTTCTAATGCATCAAAAAATATATATATAAGTTAAATACAAAATAAACTATTGAAATTGAATGATAAAGAGCTGTTCAAAAGTCCACTTCTGAAAATAATTATAAATAATTTTTTTTTAAATCTTCATTTCAATTTTTTTCCATTTCAAATTTCATTATCAGTTATATTCATTATAATTTAATTATATATATAAATAGCACAGAATCAATCTTTAATCTTTATTAAAAAAAAACATATATGCAGAAGGGATGGTTCACCCAAAAAGAAAATTCTCTCATGATTTACTCACCCTCATGCCATGCCAGATGTGAATGACTTTCTTTCTTCTGCAGAACACAAATGAAGATTTTTAGAAGAATATTTAAGCTCTGTAGGTCCTCACAATTGGGTGGCAACGTTTTGAAACTCCAAAATCCAAATAAAGGGAGCATAAAAGTAACCAATACCACACCAGTGGTTAGAAACAGATCAATATTTAAGTACTTTTTTTCATAAATTCTCCTCCCTACCCATTAGGGTGCAATATGCAAGAAGGATGTGAATTGCCAAAAACAGAAGAATGATAAAGTGAAAGTAAAGTGTAAACTGACTGAAATTTATCTATTTCTCACCCACACCTTTCAAATCACTTAAGAATATATGGATTTAACCACCAGAGTAGTCTGAAGTACTTTAATGTTGCCCATATGTGGATTTTGCATTGTATGGACCTACAGAGCTGTGAAATACTTCTAAAATCTTTCAATTGTGTTTAGCAGAAGACTGAAAGTCATACATATCTGGGTTGGTATGAGGATGAGTAAATGAGAGAATTATAATTTTTGGGTTAGCCAACCCTTTCATTTTACAGATTTTTAAAATCCTACAATTTTGTATATTTGCCGGTTTAAAATATAAATTTTGGAACCATAGAAATCAGCATAATTTGGAAGGCACTGTATCCAATATTTAGTTACTTTTTCTGCAAATTTGCTCCTAAAGTGCCTACCTGCACCCTCTCGAAAACATTGACCTGCTCGTTGTCACTCAGTTGGGACAGGTACTTCTGAATTGCTAGTTTTGCCCTGGGAGGATACAAGCCTGGGACATTGAGAAAGAAACAGACTGGAATGTAAAACTGGGGTGAGAACAGTACATTGAGTGAGCTGCAGGAAGCTGGTGGCTGCACCTTCAATCCTCTCGCAGAGCTTGTGTAGGTCGTGCATTGGACAAGCCTCGCACAGTTTGATTTGGTTCTTAGAGCTCTGTAGTGTTGCTGCCGTGCTGAAGGCTTGTTTCAGGGTGAGCATCACTTCATCCACCTAAGAAAATAATTTCCAGATAAACAAACAATGTTGGGACTCCAAAACAAAAATCACTTTAGTGTTGACTTGATCTGTAAATTTGTCTAAAATGATTACATTTCTTGCCAGATCAACTTCTGGTTATATATTTTGAAATGATTCTTGTGGGTTAAGATCACTCCATTTAAAAATGTTTTTAAATGGAGACATGTTACACCATGTCCCATTTTATCCTTGCGCACGCCATGCAGAAGTTACTGGGTTCAATGACTTTACATGGTCATTACATGAGTTGAAAGATTGGAATATGTTCGGGAATGGCATGCTACCCATACTACTCTTACAACTTCAGCTACCTCTGTCTATGGCAGAAATAGTAAGAGTAGCATGGTAGTATGACATTCCTCACTTGGCCACTTACAGTTACTATGGAGATGATACAACGGCAGCTGTGCATTTTGATATGTTGCAACTGATTCAGGCTTTTAAAGCATTTATTTTGCCACTGTCAAACATGAAGGACAGCGATGGGATTCTCTCATATAAAAGTTTTTTTGCGAAAAAAAATAAATAAAAATGGCAAGTTACCGCAAATAATGCAGATTGGTTGAATTTACAAGAATTCTTGCGATCGCAAAAAAGGGGAATGTTTTTTCTCTCCTGTATGGCAGGGAATGAAACGTAACTGTGTCTCCTGAACCAAAAGTAATGAACATATTATATATCTAACAAACAGGGGCATAGCAGTCATTTCAAAAGTGTGTGGTGTTGGGGACAGCTGTCAGTAGGTTTCTCACACAACACTAACAGTGCAGTATTAATGTATTACAGTATATATTAATATATACATATTTACTTTTAATATTTGTAGTATTTTGAAGTATTGCAAAATAATTGCAAAATTAGCTTAAAAAATAAAAGGGAAACTTGTGGAGCACTTGCTTCTGTTTCAAACAACCATACAAGGCAAATTAATTACAATAATGAAAATTGTGCATGTGCACAGTGTTATTTTTTACTCTGTGCTTGTGCATTATGGGATTTAAATGTACCCAAGTGGCTCAAGTATTTTGACTATGTTCATCAAAATCCGTTCCATTTAATGATTCAGTGACCATTTCTGGTGATGCCAGAAGGTGGTGACAAACGAGTGACTTGTGTGAAATTTAGAGTGAAATAGAGTGTTTGCCCATTATTGTGTGAATCATTTAGTTTGTATTGATGGTTACTATCAACGTTGAACATTAAATTAACTTAACTTGAATCTGCTTCATTGTCTCCTGACTCTTCCATTGCCCGAACAAAGAGCTTTTCTACAGTGGAATAATGGGCAAACTCTCTGTGGCTGTAAGTTTGTCGGTCACTCTCTCTCCCGCAGACCAACACATGACCACATCCCAATGCCACATATATATATTATTTCCTCCCTCTCTCCCTCTCTCTCTCTCTCGGACTCTCCCGCTCAATCTTTCTCTCTCCCGCTCCCTCCCCTCGTCTCTCTCAGATTTTCAGGAGGTGGGGAAGACCAGGCCAGAAGGGCAGTGTCTCCCCTCCAGAGATGGCGCCTCAGCCTGTGATGAGGTGGAGGCCATGGCTAAGCCATGAGGATGCACGTCTTGCACTGAGTGGCCTAATCAGAGGGAGGGACATAAGGGAAGAGCCGGGGATGCCAGAGAGAGAGAGAGAGAGAGAGAGAGAGAGAGAGATAGAGAGAAATGTGGCCGCTCTGTGTGTATGTGTTTTATGTTGCTGTGTTTTCAGTTTGATGTTGTGTTGTGTTGTGTTGTAATTAAAGTTTGTAAAGTCAGCTTCCGATTCCTCCTTTACCAGGTGAACAGAAATCTTTACAATATCATCAAGCAAAGGAAACAACTAAGGAGATTGCTGAAATCACTGGAATTGGGTTAAGAACTGTCCAACACATTATTAATACCTGGAACGAAAGTTGAAATATAGGAAAGATAGGAAGAAATGTTGTTGGAAAAAAATCTTGATTTATCGTAATCAGAGATCACTAAACCGCCTAGTGAAGTCACATCATAAAAAATCTATTGTAAAACTCACGGCTATATTTAATAGTGAAAGTAAGAGCATTTTGACATGCACAATGTGATGAGACCAAACAGGATTGGGACTAAACAGCTGTGTGGCCACAATAAAGCCACTTGTTAGTGAGGCTAATCAGAAAAAACTCAATAGAAATAGGTCATGTGGTCTGATGAGTCCAGATTTACCCTATTCCAATGTGATGGGCACATCAGGGTAAGAAGGGAAGTGCATGAAGTGATATACCCATCATGCATAGTGCCCAGTGTACAAGCCTCTGGAGCAGTGTTATGATCTGGGATTGCTTCAATTGGTCAGGTCTAGGCTCAGCAACTAAATAAATAAAATGATGTCAGGCTCAAATAGTGTAAGAGTGGTTCAGGTAGCATGAGGAATAATTTTAACACCACCACCACCACAAAGTCCTGACCTTAACCTCATTTAAAGTCTTTGGGATCTGCTGGAGAAGACTTTACGGAGTGGTTCGACTCCCCGTCATCATTATAAGATCTCAGCCAAAAATGTATGCAAATCCAGATGGAAATAAATGTTGAATAAATAAATAAATAAAATGTTGAATAAGGATGTCGAAACAATGCCACAATGAATGAGTGCCGTAATAAATGCTTAAGGCTGTCCAAAGAAATATTAGAGTATGCAACTTTTTTTTTGGCCAGGCAGTGTATGTAAATTAGGCTCATTGTAAGTTGTGCTTCATTCAATAAATTGCCCGGTGCAATTTACATCTCGCTACTACAGTCAAATGAGACAAGGTGGTAAACCATATTTAGTTTAAAAGAGATGTTTGTGTACATTTATTATCAATTATTTCAGCAGTAATTCATCAAATAATGATCATCTGATGGAGAAGAGCGCTATAACCTGTCATGTATCCAGATGTGCAGTGCAGTTGAGCACACTTTCAGCATGTTAAAGAGATGACACGTGTATCTGTATCATAATAGTGGATTAATGCTGTTCAGTCCCAGCAGAGTGTGTCATATCAAGGTGGTCAGCTGCATCCTCAGCTCTATAGCACTCTGAATAGGCCTGCAAGAACAGAATTGTGTGTGCAATTTTGCAAGCGTGTTTGTGCTGTTGCCTGATCTCCATAATTTCTTTAGTGAATGGAGCGCTACTCCAGCACAGAGAGAGTGTGCTTATAAATAGTGCATTTACCGGGCACAATTCATCCTTATTGAGTATCCATGGTTTTACTTTTAAGTTATTTAATGATTTCCGCAACATATTTAATGTTTTTAGAATTTAACCACCTCTTAAGCACCTCTTAGTAAAAAATAGCTATTTTCAAGGTTTTCAATTAAAAAAAGCCAAATTCAAGTACTTCAAGCACTTGAAATACCTTGCATAAACCCTGTCTAATGGAACCTTAGACATTATTTGTATATTGTGTGCAAAAACACGTATGTGAAATAAGAAAGTCATTCACACCTGGGATATCATGAGGGTGAGTAAATAATGAGAGAATGTTCATTTTTGGGTGAACTATCCCTTTAAATGTATAGGCACATGATAGTCAAGGCCATTCTTTCCATTGTACCTTATGATAAATAATTGATGAGTGTGGTGATAACAGGTGCTGCAGGCCACTCAGGACTCACCAAAGACTCACTAGCACACTGGAACACATAACAAACATACTGGCTTGAGCCCGAATCTTCCACATCACGACAAATAAAGCCAAAGTGGTCTGTCTGTTTAACTCCCTGTGGGCATAAAGAAAAGTGGTCAGTGAACTTAACTATATAGTGTCTCGCAATAACTGCATTTAA
Source organism: Xyrauchen texanus (assembly GCF_025860055.1). Classification (NCBI taxonomy): domain Eukaryota; kingdom Metazoa; phylum Chordata; class Actinopteri; order Cypriniformes; family Catostomidae; genus Xyrauchen; species Xyrauchen texanus. The sequence continues at coordinate 28,216,237 of NC_068293.1, read as the reverse complement.
TAACCACAATGTCACACAACTTAAAGTAACATAATAATTAACTTTGTAAAATGGAAAGCTCTAGTTCTGAAATCTGGTTGGATAAGCAATGTTCAAAACTGATATACTTGCGACTGAACATCTATAATCATACACAAAGTTGCTATGATACTTGGCAACTGTAAACAGCCTAAATTTAGGTTAATGATCTTTGTTAATTAATGTTTTGATGATTATTATTGGTAATAAATCTAATGTTTTTTATGAAGATAATAATCCACTCGAGGCTGCATGTTTGTGTAGTTTTAACATGTTTAAATTAACTGATGCTTTGCATTGTCTAAAAGCACCTCATGCTAAATTCACGGTAAATCCGGCTTTGAGTGGCTTATTATTATTGTATTCATCATTGCTGTTGTATGCAGATTACAATATACAAGTGAAAAACATGCACATTTACGTACTTTACATACTGTATATAAGATAGTGTTTGAAAGGTTTTTTGTTTTTTTATCTGAATCTGTTTATCAAAACAAATCTGGACTGGTACAAGTCATCACGTTGCAATAAGCATGAGATGCTTTGCAAAGCATTATGGTAACATATGGTGACATTAAAGATGTGGAATTGGATTATCCCTGACACCTAACCAACCTACAGGACTAAACTTGTCACACACAGACCTGAGAACAGGAAGAGATGTCCTTAAAATTCTTCTCCATAACCACAGTTTTGCTGTCGGGACTGATGAGATTCACTTCAAACCGACCAACCTGCACAACAGAGTTGTTTCATTGCACATTTTGCTTACGGAGAAGGAAGCAGCAGAAAAGAAAAAGCAAACAAGATAATTATCTCGTGACTTTTTGAGAGGTTTTTGAGAGCTGCATTTGCATCAAAACAATCATAACTTATATTACCAAGGTCAAAAAGAAAGCAAGTTATTTCTTAACCAAATGTCCTTAGCAACAGCTCTGCTTGAAAACGGTATAAAGGAAAATGCCCCATGCCTGACTGCATGCCTATCATAAAGTTAAAGTAATTTAGTCAAATGTGTTTATAATAACTGAATCATGGTTCACAGTGAACACAATTTTACACTGTAAGTATCTGAAAACTGATTTGTGTAAGGCTACATCCACACCACTAGGTGTCAGTATGTTCAAGGTGTCAGTAAGATCAAGACAACTGGAAAGCCCAACATATTTTATTTTGTTTTGTTTTCTGAGGGCACCTTTAAATTAATGAGAACACAGCATGAAACCAAAAGCATGTGTATCCACGTGAAGGACATGGAGGCAAATGTCTACAGTCCCGTGGTACACGATTAGATTTCTTGTGCTGCGGTATTAAATTTCTGAGTTGAAGGTGGGAGCGGGCTGTACTTAATATAAATTAAGTACATAATATAAATTGTGGGCAGTCAAATAATAGCCAATAAAAATGTGTTGTGGATATCTTTTTATTTTATTTTATTAATGAAAGCAAAAAAGAACTATTAAACTGAAAATACAACTTAAATTCTCCAATCCTTTTTTTATGCAGGAAGTCAATGGGGCTTTAGGAGAATAGCAGAGCAAAACATAGGCACGCTGTCATCAAAGGATGTGAAACTGGGACTGGAAAACGTTCAATTTAGTGTTAAGAAACCAACCTCAGCCAAGTCAGATGGGCATCATTTTCACACATAAAATCTGATAAAAGCAATAACAGAAAAATAAAACTTTCTTTCTCAAAACTTGTCTATTTGTATGGCTTTTGCTTTATGTGAACAAAACAAAATGAGAACAGGAGCAGTCGGGAAGAAAATCATTGCGGCCATAGAGCAGGTTAACATAGAGCAAAATTTAGCAGGAGAAGGTGGATGCAGGACAGAAACTTGCGGGAACATGATGGAAAAAAACAGTCCTATGCAGAACAGCAGAACAGCTTACCTGGAACAGCATTGTACGATTTTTGTCGGCATCTGACGGCTGCACGTTATTGGGTGCGCTAGCATGTCTCCTACGAGTCGACCCCTTGCCCGCTGCCTCTCTGGACCTTTTCTGCAGGTTACTAGCCAGGCTATTACAGTGCATACGGAGCTCCTGCTCCCCAAACCCTGAATCCTCCAAGATGCATTCAGGAAAGGCCCCTCGCAAGCTGCACACACTGGAAGCGCTCATCAAGTCCAGTTTCCCATTGCCCACCTCATGCAGCTCCTCCTCAATCATGCTGGGCTTGGGTTGGGCTTCGACAACTTCACAGAGAGAGGAACTCAGAGGGTCGTCCCCCAGGATGAAATCCACAGGGGTCTCAGTAGAGCTAAGCTGTCCATTGAGGAGTCGCAGGCGTTTGCGTTCAATCTCATGCTGACGGAATTTGTCGAAACAGTCGTCGATCAGCGTGGAGGGGGCTTTCTTGCAGTTGACTGTCACTTTTCCACAGTAAAGCACCTCAAATTTCTGAGAGTTGTAGAAAGACTCATCGGTCTCTTGCTTGGGCTTGCTTCCCTCCTTAAGAGCAGCCTTGGACACCTGTCTAATGCTGCTTATAACCTCAGGCACCTGGGGAAGAGGGTAAGTTCATCAATAGAAATACAAAATGAGCACTGTAGGGCAAACAAGGACACGTATCCCATTAAAAACACTCAGTTATTATGTTAAACTTTTGCAATGAGAACTGAAGGTTGCATAACTAACTAGGTTTAGCCCATGAGGATACATTTAGGATCCAATAACACACAAACCAAGCGAACAGACATGAGACAAAAGAAATGGCTAAGCAACCTGAGCGTACCTTAAAGAGGCAAAATGTATAGAATTCAGAGAGGCCTACACTCTGCCGCTTTATACTACATTACTGACCATTTTGAATGAAACCTGACCAGCTATGAAAGGCAGATCTATAATTATATATAAAAGAACATTTGTCTGAACATTAGCAGGACATCTTTTGAAACTAGATAATTATGTGTTCAAAACTGGTATATTAGCTGGTTCAGAAAGTGTGATATGCCTGATAAAACATGACTAAAAAGCTTAAGGCAACAATGACTGAAAAGCTAAATGCTTCAGTTGCAGCTGTGAAATCTTTCTCTATTGTCTTGCATGGAGAATTTCTGCCACATTACTCTGGATCAAGTGTGTACGGGGTTATGGAAAGGATAAGAAAAAAAACTATTTACATTAGCGAGACATGACTTGTTGAAAAAAAGCAAAAAAGTCTGGTGACAGAACTAAGTCAGATGCCAACAAGACTCAAAGGTCTTCTTACAAAATGGAGGGGGAAGACTAAAAAGAAGGGCCACAGACATTAAACAGACACCAGTCCAATTCAGACTAGACTGGAAGAGCACACCTGACTGGCTTGATTTACATTACTACCATAAGCCATTTGTGAGACTCAATTCAGAGCTGTCTCAACATAGTAAATCCCTGGAGCTATGATCAAGGATCATAACAACAACAAACATAAGTAAAGAAAAAAAAGATTGTTACTCTAACAAGATTCTGTTAGAGCAAAAAAATAAATGTAAACGGCAGTTTCACTTTTTTCAAGGTGATATTTGCTCTCTGACACACCACACTCTCTGTGATATATTAGCGCAGTGACTTGGCGTCGCACAGAGATGCAGATGGCATTTCGGAAGACTTCTATGAACTATATCTCATTCATTTCTGCATAATTTCAGACCTATATTAAAAATATACAGCTTTGAGATTAAAATGTTGGTTAAAATATATGCTTCAACGTGATTCAAACACACAGGTGAACTCAAGTCAGCTAACAAGTCTGCATGTCCTATGCATGCCTGGATACATTTTTGTTTTCCGCTAAATTCAAATATACAGAAAGTGTCACTGAGTGCCCACTGCTGGTAATGCTAGCACTTATTTGTACAGAGCAGGATTCAGTGCACATTCATTTTGAAACCTAAACCATGGGGTGCAGTCAAAAACTGTTTGAGAACCCCTGCATTAGCATTTTGTACAGTGCACAAAGTAAAAAAGCAGTGGCGTGAGAAATAATTAATTCTATGTTTAAAAAGTATGCCAGGAACGAAAGCCTTGTAATGGCCACAGAGTGCTGGCAGCATAAAAATACAATGTGTCATAGCAAGGTCAAATGGGTTACTTGTTCAAAGCAGTAATAGAGAATAAGCCAAACATAACTCCAGTCTGTGCACACTTGTCTATCTTTTCCAAAGATAAGCCTGGGTCTGTTTGACCAATGTGCTGAAACCCATGAAAACATTTGGAAAAGAGGCAAACATCTGACATACAGATTTCCCTAGCCACTGACAAAGATAAATAAATATTTGATCGCAAAACTATCCTCTTTCTACATGGGCTCTTGAGCAGATGTTGTGCCCGTTGCTTTTATATGTGGTGTCTGCTAAAGTAGTATCACTATTGTTATTGCTCGTACTTTGGGATGAACAAACCCCTAACCCTTCGAATTAAACTCTGGTCCACAGAGAGGAATGATATCTCAAATTAGTTATTTTTACTTGGACCAGCAAGCAACCATCTAGCTCACTAGTAACTACTGAGAACACCCTAGCAAACACATAGCAATGCCCTGCTAACAACATTGTGCTGTCACCTTTTGCACGGGTAAGCACTGGTTTATAACAGTTTATACTTGGAATAGTGCAATTATTGCAGGAACTCCTAGAGGGGGCCAGGACTAAAAATAGAGAAAACAAAGATTGCCATGTTGTACTGCACATTGTCGGTTTGTTTAATGCAAACCTGTCATTTAAATCCCAAGGCTAACTTGTGGAAAATCACAGTGCAGCTGAGAGAAAAGGCTCCTTGAGATTAGGAAGGAAAGCAAACACAATAGTTCATGCAAACTCCTCTCCTGAATAGGGTTGACTTTGTGCAAGCAGCAGAAAGGCTGTGGGTGCTTGTTTCAACGGACAACTGACTAAATTTCCCAGGAAAACTAACAGATGTCCAATAAGTTTCTAACCTCCTAGTTTAACCAGCCTAAATAGTCAGCAAATGGCACATTTTTGGATCTGATGGATAAAATGCACAGTAACACTCCAGCGTAAAATCTAGCATGTTTTTCAGCACTGTTCTGTGGTCATATGGTGACTGCACAGATACAACAAAACCATAAAAATAAGCTACAGCTACTGCCCTAAACATTACAACTTTGATGACCTTGCCAGAGTGTTTAAAATCCTTATGAATTATTCAATTGCAAAGTGATACCAGACACCCCTTCAGTCTAATAAATTATTTGCACTGAAACAAACTCATAAGAAGGAAAGTAGACTGATGGATGAGGGTGTAAATTGCAAACACTTATAGTGGATTTTTATTTAATTTTAGCATCTCCCTCCAACACATTTTTTGATCTCAAGCATTTATGGCAGTCCAAGTAGAAAGCTCTGTGTCATGCATTAGATGACAAAACATGAAACCAAAGAGATACCTTCAAAAACACGATACTAGACTTTTACTTATCACTGAGTGTGTTTATATGCACATTCTTACACCAATTATGCTTATTAAGCAGACAACTTCTGTGGTCATGTAAAAGCATTAAAATCCATTTTTTTATAGGAGTAAGGTTATAAACGGTGTAAAAATAAACTGATCAACAAGGGTAGATTTTTACCCATTACCCTGATTTCACATAGCATGTAAACATTCTTGGCATTCTTACCAGCTTACCATGCAAGTGTAGTGTGTATGCTTCCCTTTTTGACATCAAAAGCATAGAACAATGTAATTATTTCAAATCTCTTGCTTTCTTGCTTTAATGGATTTTTTTTAATAAGAAGATTTTGGAGGGGCCTGGGTAGCACAGCAAGTAAAGATGATGACTACCACACCTGGAGTCACATGTTTGAATCCAGTGTGTGCTGAGAGACTCCAGTCAGGCTTCTTAAGCAACCAATTGGCCCGGTTGCTAGGATGGGTAAAGTCACGCTGGTTTAACCGCCTCGTGGTTGCTATAACGTGATTGTCGCTTTCGGTGGGGCACATGGTGAGTTGTGAGTGGATGGCATGGAGAATAGCGTGAGCCTCCACACGCGCTAGGTCTCCTTGGTTACATGCTCATCAAGCCACGTGATATGATGCGCGGATTGACGTCTCAGACACTGAGGCAACTGAGATTCGTCCTCCGCCACCCAGATCGAGGCGAGTCACTACGGCACCACAAGTACTTAGTGCGCATTGGGAACTGGGCATGCCAAATTGGGAAGAAAATCCCCTCCCAAAAAATATGCTGATTTTGGGAGTTATCAGGAGTGTTGGTGTGCATTGTAATTTTAGTGGATGTATAATATCAGTTCCCCTCACATTAACACAGGTGCCCTAGCAGAGTAGCAGAGTAACCCCAGGTGTTGTTCATCACATTGCCTATGTCCACTTTCTACAAGTTTGATGACCAGAAAGTGTGCAAATACTTTTTGTCTTAATTTTGAACATTTGTTTTTTAAGAATTGAAATGCCTGTAAAAATAAATTGCTTTAAAATTGTGCTTGTGCTATCTATCTATCTATCAAAGAATGCCATTTGGGTTGATATGTTGTAATCTTGTGCAATGATATTCCTAAATGTTTAAATGTGGCTTCAGTTTTCAAATACATTTTGTGGCCTATGTATGACTGAAGCTTTGTAAAAGTCACATAGTGGAAACCACTGCAGTGGGAATGTGATGATTGAGAGTGGTGGTGGCATAGTGGGCTAAAGCACATAACTGTTAATCAGAAGGTTGCTGGTCCCCACAGCCACCACCATTGTGTCCTTGAGCAAGGCACTTAAGTCCAGGGTGCTCCGGGGGGGATTGTCCCTGTAATAAGTGTACTGTAAGTCGCTTTGGATAAAATCGTCTGCCAAATACATAAATGTAAATGTAAACACAGAGAGCTGTGATAAAAAGTTCCTACTTTTCACTCAAATCTGGAAAAAAGGAGACAAGGTGAACCAGAGACAACACTCTTGTGTTTCATTTAGGAAATCTGTCTTAAAGTCTTATTCTTTTTTTCTAATGCTTTTTAAGCACAACGAATGATCAATGAACAATTTGTTCTGAGTTAGATTTTAATAAATTAGTTTGGTTGGTGTTTTATGGGTGAAGCACCAATGCTTTTTTAAAGTTTTGCTGAAAAAGTAGAAAACAACTGGAGAATAATTGGTAGATTTTACATTCTTGTTTATGATAAAGTTTCTGTTCACAGTGTGCTTTTTAAAAAATGTTTACTTATTGCATTTTTTAAGGAAGTAGATAACGTGAACAGAGATAAATGTACAAAGACAAGCAGCTCCAGAGCCACACAAGTCACCTGGAGCATCAAAATCATCTGCATCATGTGACCTCTGACAGCTTCACACCAGTATACCTTACACCATCACCACCTCCCATTGCTTTTTGAGGCTTTGAGGGACGACAAAGCAAAGGCTCTTTATCCAACACTTTCTAAGTAAAGTTCTTTTTCAATATTTTTTTGTATGGAAAGTATATTAGTTAAAATAAGAATTAATTTACATAGGACTTAAAAACTATTGGCTCAGATTTTATTTGTACAAACTGTTGGAAGAGGAATAGAAAATATTTTTTGGGGGGGTGTAACATGTTTTAATTCATCAGCGTCTTCACAAATATACACAGTCACAACACTACACTGACAGCAATAGACAGTAATTAACCCCATTCTGTTGTCTCTGTACATAAAAGAGACATTTGCATTGCTGGGTGAACATAATCGCTTTATTTTGTAAATGTGAGCAATTACATTTGCAGGAAGCACCCACTTTGTGCTTCTGTCTAAAATAATTGCTTACATTTACAAAATGAGCCTACAATACCAGAAATAATCCTGTATAATGAAAGTAAATGTCCATGTTTAATACAATTTTAATGAAATGTTTAATATTAGAAATATATTTAAGAGATTGTGGTTCAATTTAGTTTTAAATGTATGTTCTCATATTTATATATTTTGTTCTAATGTGACAAGTAATAATCCCAAGATTAGCTGGGGTTTACATGATTCTTTGCTTTTTTTCGTAGTGTGGATTTTGGTGAAGTGTACTGAAAACAAACCTCGTCATGTGTGTCCTCTCTGCATGCATGCATGTTATATGACCTTGTTCTGGCAAACTAGTACTTCTCACAGCTATGTCCTGTTGGTTTAGAGGATGATTTCTCTGAGTCACCCCCTTTCGTTTCAAAGAATAGTACAACGACGAGCACGTCATGTATAAAATATAACCTCATATATATATATATATATATATATATATACACCAGAATTAAATTTTGGTATATGCTCTTTACAACCCAGTGCAAACAGTAGCAGATATTATTTGCATCCCAACCCTGGTGCAAATAATGGTAGATTCTAATTGCACCCTGCTACAAATAGTGTCAGATACTATTTGCACCCATATTTAAATACTAGCACACAGTATGGCATCACTGCAGTGCATTTATTGTGTTTATTTAGAGTCCCAAAGACACTACATTAACCTCTACCCCTGAAACTAACCTTAACCTTAGAAAAAAAACAACCTTGGTTTTACTACAGTACCCATGGATTCATGCGGGCACAAGTGCGATCGACAGATCCTGCCTCCAGATCAAACCCTTCTCTGCACTCCTCAACATTCGCTGTGAGCAAATCACTGTGATAAAATTAACATTTATATTTATATAAATATATATAATATTTTAGTATTTTTTTTTTAAGTAGTGTTAAAGGAAATATTGAGAGTGGAAACAGGAAATCAAACGAGAAAAAGAGTTGGACAAAAGGCAGATTCGAACCGTGGTCACTAGGACAACAGTACATATTCACACACCGCCTTTGCACCACATGCCACTGCAGCTACATCTATTGGTTAGTTTGTCATATATTTTACACTGGGGTGCAAATAGACAGCCATTCAATATTTAGGTTAACTATCCTTTTAAATGACACATAATTTTGGTCATGCTCTCATAAGTATCACTTGGCTCTCTCAACATAATGGCGTGGCATGAATCAGTGTGCCAGAAAGTAATGGGTGCTAATTATGGGTGCCAGAAAGACCAACTTCAATGTATTCAGGGCAGCTGGACAACGTGGAACACTGTACCATATTCTGAAACTCTAACTTAGAGGTCACTCCTTTAAACACAATTGGGTTATATACTGTGCAACATTGCTTTTGCTTCATACTGTAATGCTCCAAGCCTCAAAATAAATAGCCTTGTTGTATTTTGCAAAACAATTAACAAAATGCATCTGCGGGACCTCAGCCATTTCCTTAGTCCAGCGTAGCTTTATCCTTCCAGATAATAGTTATCACATCTGGTGGTGGTGTAGTGGGCTAAAGCACATAATTGTTTACATAACTAATCAGAAGGTCGCTGGTTCAATCCCCACAGTCACCACCATTGTGTCCTTGAGCAAGGAACTTAACTCTAGGTTGCTCCGGGGGGATTGTACCTGAAATAAGTTCACTGTAAGTTGCTTTGGATTAAAGCGTCTCCCAAATGCATAAATGTAAATGTAGTTAATGTTTTCCTTCCAATTCTATTAATACCAGACTCAGTGCATGCTTTAGAGTGCACATAGTATATCATTATGAAGGGATATATAACCTTACTTTGTTGCCCTTGCACTTGGTAGTCTGTTCTATATTGAAGGATGTGTAATATAAATGACAAACCAGTGGGTTCCCCCACATCATAAAAACTTGCAGTATGTCAATCCATTGGCATCTAGGAAACTTTAGTTGAGCTACATTAGGACTAGGATATATTAATGCCAAAACACCAGTGTTGTTAAGCTCTGAACACTAAAATGGTAGATATAGTGCACGGTACCAGTTGGAAATAAGCAGCCATCTTAAGGCGTGAGTGAAGACACATTCCTTTCAGTCTATCTAGCACGTGTTGCTATCCAGGAAGTTTTTCCTTGCACTGATTGCCGTATTATATATGCATAGCAAATCAATGCAAATGCATGTATACAGCCAAGTGCCTTCACTTCATGGAATATTTCTGTCCATTTAGCCATGAGCAAAGCAATAAAGTGCTTCAAATACAGCCCTGTAGCAGACTAACATTAGGGTTACATTACAACCAATGTCTAATCAATATTATGAAACTGTAAACACAGATGTTACTGCAGTGCATCATACTGTTGTTTTAAGGCATCAGATCGCTTAGCTCAGGGAGATGGGAAGGGGGGGTTTAGCATTCTTAGTGAGCATTTTCTAGCAAATCTGATTATTCCTTTCTCTGTGTGTCAGGAGAGATCTGACTATCCTTTAAATGATGCCCTGTAAATCTAATTCCTCTGGCACAACAGTGCCCTACATTCTGGCATTTGTCCAACTGACAAAGACTTGCAGATCAGACGTCATTGAACATTATAACTATCTCTGGTTGTAAAATAATAAAGAATAAAATGAACAATAATTTTGTGATGATGGAAAATTCATATACACTTTTATACTAGCATGACATATTTAAAATGTATATTTTTTGTGGACTACAAAGCATATTTCGGTTACTAAATGTGCCCAGCAACAGGGATGCTGTAACCTTGTGGTTAAAAATCTGAATTTACAAACAAGGGGTTGAATGTCCGAACTCGCAAATGGGTTAATTCATAAACATCACCATTTATTGTGTCCTTGGTCTAGACACTTAACCTCAAGATATTCCCAATAATAAGTGGGGGAAAACATGACAGTAGTGTACATACCTGGTTTGGATCACATGCCTTGAACACATGGCATGCCATCTCAGACTCAGGGTTCTCAGGTTGACTTCTGATAAGGTAGGCAAAATATGAGAGGTCATTACTAATGTGGACGAACCTAGATATAAACTGAGCTTTATGCTCGAATATTAACACAGACGGGTTTCTGCTACTTGCAGGCACGCATCGGATCAGAGGAGGTGAGAGGCACAGCTGCACTTCTCTGGCCTGTGCGGGACCAGACTCGTTCTTCTCACTTTTCCTCCGGATCTCCGCTACCAGCCAAGGCAGCATGGGCAGAGTGGTTCGTCTGTCCAGAGATGACCAGCCCATGTACCAGAGAGCAAGTTTCTTCTCTGCATTTGGATAAGTATCATTATTATTCCCCTTGCCATCCTGTCCCTCCATATCTCCAAGGGCTCCGGGGACAAAGACTTCAGATACAGTGTTGCTTAATGCAAGCAACCTTTATTCATCTATGCCTAAATAAATACACACAATCGTCAGTTTTATGTAAAAAAATAAATAAATAAATAAATAAATAAAATACATCTCCTAGCGCTGTTTGTTACAAGTAACACTCACTCTTTATTGGAAAGTGCGCGAGGATCATGCGTCTCTGAGTAGCATAAATACAATAATAATGGATTTTAAGATGCAGCGAAGGTTTTAGTGTTTATTCCAATGCCAGAAATCATTGTTTAACGAAAAACACATCCATTCAAAGAGTCTGATGGCTTGAATAATCCATAAATTACATTAACCGTGTCGCGTGAGAGTGTATACACCACAGCGGCTAGAAGGAAGCGCGTGCAAGATCTCTCCTCTCCCAAAACCTCGGACGGGCGGCACTGCGGACAAACGCCTCATGCGTGAAGTTGCAATACAGCTGGAGTCCTTCAAAGTCGTCGCACGTCACTTTTAGGTCGCTGTTGTGTCATTTACAGCGTTGTAGGACGGAGTGATGTTGTTACAATAGGAGTGGCCGTAGCAGCCATATGAGAAGCGTTCACTTGAGCTCCTGAGCGTACTCGTTTGTGTACGCGCAAGTATGAAGTATGGATCTCTGGCTCCCCTGTGTCTTCAGGAGACACACGGCACTGACCAAGTTTAGGAGAGCCATTTAAAGGTGCACTCAGTAATTTTTTCCTCATTAAAAAAACTTTTACTCCAAAAGAAATGTATTGTAATTTTGCAACATATGTATAAATGTAAGGGCACCCACTTGAGATGAAGACTCCGGTCATAGTAGTAACCTTATAAAACCAGTTTTATTCTACATGGAGAGGGTGCCTTCATGAGAGCTGCCATGTTTAAGTCACATGACTAGTTGAAAACTACCCCCTGAAACGAACAGCCCTGTTATTGGACACTTTTACTCATGGATTAAATTAATCATGCCTGACTGTGAACTGTAAATATCAACAACTGAAAGCTATTGTCCTAAAGCTATTGGCACCATGAGGTGTCAGTTTAAGTCCATGATAACACAAACAAAAAGTTACAGAGTGCACCTTTAAAGCTGATGTAATTTCTGCACTAGCCTACTGGTGCCACCAAACAGAATGGCAAAAATAAACAATGTTTTCAAAACAGTTTTCTGAATATGCCTAAGCCTTAAGCATAAGGAACAACTTGGTATATTTAGCATTTACAGATTAAAAGAGCCATCCCTCTCGCAGTTCGCCATCGTTCTTTTAAATCCAGTGTTTTGAATGTAACATCTCCTCAGATCCAGGTATTATGGGATAGAAAAGTGTCCAGTAGATCCGCACTTCAGAATTTCGGCAGCAGTAATATTAGGTCATCGTATTTGTCCCTTACTGTTATGAATACTGAGGATTTGGACATTCTAATTCATTGGCATATTTTGGCATATATAGTAGGAAAGTATGGATATTCTGATTCAGCGTTTGATTTTGACCACAGTAAAATAGAATTACCTTTATTTTTCCCTCGCAAAGCAAACACTTTAGAGCAGTAAACATATAGTTTACAGAATATTGCATATAGAGGAAATACATATGTAGGATGGGTAAAAGATTCCCTTTTGTGCATGCTTTGCAAATGCTTTTGCTTGTGTTTCAAATAGCATAATCAGGAAGGAGCCATCCTTCCATAAATCTAGGGCAGCTATGTAAGAGGGAGACCAATATAAATCAAAGAACACTCAAAGTTGCACTCAGTCTAAAGACTTTACTGAGAGCAAAGTATTCTTCACAACTCTAATAGTAAAACTGGGTGAGGTCCATGGTGTGTTCACATACCAGTAAAATGTATGTGACAATTTTGAGCCATTCATTTTATATTTTTATAATTATTATTTAATTTATAGAATAATGATTTCGCAATAAGAATATTTAGCGCTGTTACATAATTATAATTTGTATGTGCAATTCAATACTGTACGTAATGTACGTAAATTCAATACACTTTACATAGGCTACGTGCTGGCACGTTTTGTTAGTTTGCTAAATGCATGAACTGTTCTTTCAACCAAAACTCTAGAATTTGCTCAACAGCGCCCTCTGCTGCCTCTCAAAGCTATGTATTGCACTGTACTAACTTTAGAATGATCAATTTAATAACTTGTTTTTTTTTATAGAAATGTATTTTATAATTTCAAACATTTTATTAACATTTTTAAGCATGACCTTTTTATTGAATTTAATGGCATGGCATTTCTATCACACAAATTCCTGTTAATAATCCAATTTTTAATTTAATTGATGAATTTATCAAGTTTAGAGTATTAAGGCCACGTGAGGACCCAATAAATAATTTACATAATTTTCATTAACAACAATGGATACTTTTGAGCTATTTGTTGAGTTGATTATATTACTAATTTGTAATTTTATTTTCTGCTCTGTTTTCATTAAATTAGTAGCTATTCTCTCAATTCTAAAAAAAAATTAAAACAAAATGTTAAAAGAGTATTCTCTAATGATGATATGCTGCCTCTGAGTGTTAAGCAAGTACCCAGCTTGAAATAAGATGCTTTATATACATTAAGTATTTCTCTCCCAAAAATGTAAAAAAAATAAAAATAAATAAAGCACTGAGGTCAATAATTAAAATATGTCAATGATAAATGTATGTTTTTGAAAATCCAGAGGGGTAAAAAAAAAACAAAAAAAAAAACAGGAAATCTAACATTATTTGTTTTAATAATAAAACAAAAATTGTCACCTTTTAGCTTCTGTAACAGGGTAAAATCGGTTATCAGACTTCTTTATTATTCAATGCTCGTAGTTTTAATGCAATATGGTAAACAGGAATAATAATAATGTGTAATTAGATTAGTGCAAAGTGGAGTCAATTGTTCAATGAATGTTCCGGGTTCAATACAAGTTAAACTCAATTGACAGCATTTGTGGTATAAAACAGATTACCACAAAACATTATTTTGTCTTGTCCATCCTTTTCTTTTAAAAAAAAAAGCCATAATCTGGGTTACAGTGAGGCACTTACAATGGAAGTGAATGGGGGCCAATTCTTCACCGTTTCAAAAGTTTAGCCACAAGAAACAAACAATATGCATGTAAACACTATTTTAGTGTGATAAAGCACTTACTAAACTTTTGTAAAGTTATAGTCAATTTTACAACTTTGTTTCCATGATGATGATGTAATGTCAAAAAACCCTACAACGACGGTCAAAATTACAATTTAGATAACTTCACAGCTCAAATAATACATGAGTTTTAACAGAAGAATTAATGAAAGTGTTTTATAAAGTTATAAGCTTCACATTTCTGGCTTTAAACCCTCCAAACATTTTCCAAATTCACTTTCATTGTAAGTGCCTCAATGTAACCTCCAATTTTTAAGAAAAAGAGGGACGGTCGAGCCAAAATACATTTTTGTGGTAATCAACATTATGTCACAAATGCTGTCGACTGAGTTTAACTTGTATTAAACCCGGAATATTCCTTTAAGGAATGTTCACAATCATTGCTGCAGCAAAAACAACATGGAGAAAACATATTAAACAGTCTCTAAAACAGAGGCTATATCCTTGAATTGTCTGTAGAAGTTCTGAGGGAGGAAATAACAGGCAGAGAATTATAAATAACTGTAGTTCACACACACACTGCTGAAATGTAATCCCAAAAGATTTATGAGATATCTCCCCTGAAGTGTCTGCAATATTCAGCTAAACAGAGATGAATGGGGAGTTGAGGGATCAGCAGGTATCAGAGCTCACTGCCATCCCAAGCTTCCAATGCATATCTACAAGCTAAGAATGAAGGAGATTTATTGTCAAAACATAGTTCAACCTCAACCTAAGAATTCAAAATAGCGGTGGACCAATTCTGGTATTTCATTGGCTGATGCCGATACTAATATCTAGAGATGAAGGAGCAAGCACCCCCAGATCATCACCAATCCCCCATCAAATTGAAGACACGATGGCTTGTCGGCCTCTCCAGGTCTCCGTCTAACCATTAGATGACCAGGTGGAGAATCGTTGATGATCTTTGGGTGCCTCAGCAAGGCTGGAATCAGGCAGATTCATCTTTGTGAAGGGCCCTTGAATCATGCCACGTACAAGGTTATCCTGGAAACAAACTTATTTCCGTCTGCTCTGACAATGGTCCCCAACTCTGAGGATTGTTTTTTTTTTTTCCAGCAGGACAATGCTCCATGCCACACAAGTTGTGGATGGAGAACCACCAAATCAAGACCCTGTCATTGCCAGCTCAATCTCCAGACCTGAACACCATTGAAAACCTCTGGAATGTGATCAAGAGGAATATGGATGACATCAAAACTGCTTGAATTTTTGCACCAGGACTGGCATTAAGTCACCCAACAGCAATGTGAAAGATTGGCAGAGAGCATGCCAAGATGCATGAAAGCCATGATTGAAAATCAGGGTTATTCCACCTCATATTGATTTCTGGACTCTTCCTAAGTTAAAACATTAGCATTGTGTTGTTTAAAAATGAACACAAACTTGTTTTCTTAAAATTATTCGAGGTCTGAAAACACATTATATTTTTTATTATTTTGACACCACATTTTTATTTGGGGAGAAATGTTGTCAGTAATGAAACAACAATTTTCAATTTATTCAAACACATACGTATAATTAGTAAATCCAGAGAAACTGATTTATTTTTTATTATTATTATTTTTTTCTAGAGCTGTATTTATATAAGTTTTTATTTGTCTTGCCTGTTTCTTTAAATTTGCATGCATGCAGAAAGTAATACAACATAGCAAATTAACTCCATTCCTAAAATCTCGGTCTATGAAACTATTATGCATTCAACAATATGGTAGAGAAACAAGTCTTGGAAGTGTTGTTTTGAACATCGATAGATTACATTGGCCCTGTTCTGATTATAATTTACACCTTAAACCACATCTGAAACGACGCAGTTCCTGACCGGATGTGAAACATTCTAGACTGACTGACCTTCAAAATAATAGTACGACTGCAAGTCGCGTGACCTTTTAGTGTTATAAAATAAATAATTAAACGAAACAATCCTACAATTAAATATACGAGGTTATTCAATGTGCAAACATGAGCGTTATCAGATGTAAAAAATAAAAAAGTACATTTCTTATTAAGCGCATTACATAAAAAAAAAAAAAAAAAAAACATGATTTATGGTTTTTATATACAGTAATCAAATCAATTCAATAATTCTGAATGGCGAGCAATATCTTTATGTGTACATGTTTCATGAAGGTAATGTTCTGGTGTTGTTAAATTTGCCTCAACAATAATTATGTATATTTATTTACAATTAAAACTAGTGTTTAATCGAGTCCTCGCAAGAATTGATCAAAACATGCTTATTCTACACAGAGAATGTGGATAGAAAGGTTTAAAGGCACAAAGAAAGATGGATTTAGTTAAAGAAATAATATTAATATAAAAAGTAAGTAAAAATTTACAAACGAAAACAAACTACACAAATAATTCAAATTAATTAAATTGTAACTTTTATATTTGATTTGCGCTATTTAATCCTTTATATGATCCTTTATTTTGAATATCACATTTAGGCTGTCTGGTCACCTCTCCGGATGTTTGGATGTTTTGAATCGCTGCGGGGAGTTCATCATAATAATGATGGCGGTTCAAACGGAGAGTAGAATCCCGCTCAGTGCGGTATGTATGTTTTGTACACTTTTTGTATTACAATTCGAAATGTGTAATTAACGCATGGAAGCAAGCACAACGATTCAGTGCATGTTAATAGATGACATATTGAAAAAGTTACATAATTATTGTCTGCATTGTTGACATTGTCACTGACCGTTTTAGGGGTAATATTGCTTGTCATCTGAAAATATCCACGTGTTTGTATTAAAGATGAACTGTAAATAGTTTCTCAAGTGTGGGGGAAAACGGTTATTTATTTGATCATGTAATGGCATGCTTGTGATTTTGATTTGTGAAACTGACAACAATTCTCAATAATGAAGCTTAACTTTCAGTTTCGTTTCAGCGTCAAAAATGAATTAAGGCTGCGGTCACAGTGTGACATATGTAATCTATGTATTTACCAGTCATACAAAGCAGCGAGATACACTGATTATATCAAGATTAAGGGGTGTAAATGACTGGAAGAATCACTAACCTTCGGCCTCTTGGTTTTGTTAAATATTAACGTTCAGTATATTTCTTTTTTTTTTTTTTTTATCCCGAGCTATCCGTTTGATAAACATGATCAAAGTTGATTCAAAAGTTGAAAATAATTTCAAAGGTGAAAAAATTGAATTCTAAATAGTATTAAGAAATAATTTATGAATTAATACGTGCAGTTTTTGAAGTTGGCCAAAATGGGAGAGATAGCTTTAGTTTATGTACTGATGTAATCTGTTGCCCTGTGTCATTTCCTTTGTTTAGCTTAATCCAAAGTACCTTCACACCAACTCTACTAGCCACACCTGGCCGTTCAGTGCCATAGCAGAGCTAATAGGTGAGTCATATTTATTCTGCAGCGAATATTTGTAGTGTTCCTTTAATTGATAAATTACTATGGATATACATCCTATTTTCACACCTGAAACTTGTTCTTGCCAATATTTCTAATGCCTGATTCTATTTGATGAATTATGTATCACTTCAAAAACTATGGGAATTTTAAAGCTTTCAGAAAGTTGTTTGGTTCTTAAACAGTGCCATATGCAGAGACCTCCTTTGAAGTGTTTCTATGTTCCATGTTTGTCTAACCCTCAGAGATAAGCTTTGTTTACATCACACACACATCCAATTTGGTTTTCAAATCAATCTTTAGGGGCAGACTGTCTGTTCTGTCATTTTACAATAGATAAATACATGCATACATATTATATATTATATTATATTATACTTTATACACTTCAACAACATTATTTTAGAATAAAATATAGCATATAATACTAATGCTATGCTATTATTATAAGAGATGCACCGATCCGATACCTGGATAGATATCGGCTCCGATACTGATGTTTTTAAACGGATCAGGTATTGGTCCGACGAGCCCGATCCAAATCCAATACTGTGTGTTAGTCATGTTCGTTACTGTCAAGTAGGGCTGCATGATTTAGACAAAAAGTCATATTGCGAAAAATTATTTTGAAAAAGATTGCGATTATGACAGACAAAAAAAAAAAGAGGTAATGTTTTTCACAAATGAATCCTCTTAAAAAGAACCACACTGAGATTTTTTTTAATTCACCCACAAATAAATAAATATATAAACAGTGAAACAAAGAAAAAACTCTGTCTTCATATTCAAATTGTACCCATCCACCGGGTACCTGTTTTTGTCCATTTTGTGATAGTGTCTCAACCCACTGATCATCATCTTTAGTTTATATAACCCAGTCAACATGAATATTTAGAATGCTCCAATCAGGATTTTAACATCCAATTTTCCATTCATCTAATCATCCGATGCTGATAATTTAACTTTTTATCAGCTGCTCTGTCAAAACTAGTTATATGGAAGCTTTCTGCTCAATATCATTGTCACCTGAATTTCCCTGCTGGTAATACCATACTTAGTTTTTGCTGTGAAAATATTATGCAGGACGTGCCAGTTTAGTGTAAAGCGCAGGTAAGCAAACTGTACCGAACAATGAGCAGAACTGCTCTGAAAATGCTGAAATAATGCTCAAACTTAACATAGACTGGAGAGAGCAGCACAAATAAACTTTGAAGCCACTATTTATTTAATTAAATGGCATCCCTTTGCGATTTAATAATCGCACGAGGTCATGTCGTGATTTTAGATTTTATTTTGATTAATTGTGCAGCCCTACAGTCAAGCTCAAAAAATGACATAAAAGAACCATTAAAACACAATTAAAGTAGTTCATATGACTCATGCATTTTATTCAAAGCCACTTGATGATGTGCTATAGCTCTATGAATCACAAAAGGTTATGTTTAATAAGTAAATGTATAAATGCACACGCAGCTCCGGTATGTTAGTGAATGGCGCTGCTCTGTTTACACACACGGCTATTTTTAGCCTTCACATTGTGCGCAATATTTGTGCACTACTCACAAACAATGCCTCGGATGTAGATGCTCAATTGTTTGGTTCACTTATAATATGCATTTAGAACAGATTTTTACCAGAATTTGAATAAGAAGCGAATGAAACTACTGTGAACTCGCCTACAAACAGACACATACAGGAATTCCTGGAGAGTTCAGAATGTCAAAATAAAAGTGTGAGGATTTAAAAGTTAAAGGTGTCACAGAGGCAGTGATATGAACTCATTAGCAGGGTTTATTGACCAGATGATTGAAACAGTGATGTAAACATTGTGAGTAAATCCAGAACACCAGGTGAGTAATATCCAGACAGGGTATAGACATGATGAACAGATAACTCACAAAGGACTTATGATACCTGCAGGCAATAATGAAGACACGTTTTACATTAACATTTACATTTATGCATTTGGCAGACGCTATCCAAAGCGACTTACAGAGCCATTATTACAGGGACAATCCCCCCGGAGCAACCTGGAGTTAAGTGCCTTACTCAATGACACAATGGTGGTGGCTGTGGGGGTCGAACCAGCGACCTTCTGATTACCAGTTTACCAGTTATGTGCTTTAGACCACTACACCACCACCACTTTGTTTGACATAGTAGAGAGGTCTGGAGTCTCAGAGATACTATCAATGAGAACAGACAAATTGTGTGTAAAATCGTGGTATATATATGCAGTCCTTGATTAGCCACTAAAGATATGCAGGACTCAGGTGAGAGTGAACACTGTGATGGCAGTGAGGAAGAAAGAGAGAGAGACCGGTGGATCTGTGACAAAAGGTGCACAATTGAGGTATATTAATTTATATTAATTAATTCTATTATAACATATTATTATTATTATTATTATTATCATCATTTGTTTACAATTATAATAATATTTAAGTTGAATGGGTTCGAAAAAATAACTGTGTGACTGAAAAGTTGACCGATATCTTACAACTAAATTGAACAAAAAAAGAGATCTGAATCCTTTAAAATCCAGATAGAAGTTAAAAATAATTTGCTCAAAAATTATTTTATATAATATTTTCTGCTGATTACTTATACTGGAATTACTGTTAATTTTGCTGCTTCATTATCCAGTATACTAGTTAATAATAAAGTGTTTCTTAATAAGCTATACATTTATATTGAAATAATGTGTAGTTAGAGGTTTGTGTTTCTTTACATATTAAAGAGTACTCCCAATTAGTTCCACACAATAATGTAAAGATATTCTAAACTGATTATGCAAAAAAACAGCACTGTTATCGGATCGATATCGGCCGATACTGAGATTTACGATATCGGAATCAGAAGAGAAAAATTGGTATCGGTGCATCCCTAATTATTATCATAATGATCATTTTGCATCATTCAAATGGAGGCTAAAAAGTAGAGAAGCACAGAAGAGAAACTTCTTATTCAAGAAGCATTTATGAGGATGTACTGAATTATGGTGACACATGACAATTCACCTGTAGCCCCAATGTTATTGAAACCTGAAATGTTCTGAGATCATATGCAGTGTTCACATTGACTACTCTATCCTTGCAAATTGTTCCCAGATGACTAACAGAGAAGAAATAGTAAAAACTTGTGATTTGCACATTCCACGAGAGACACTCTTACGCTGCGTCCTTTTGTCAGTCCTTGACATTTTACAGGTCGCCCACCACAGTGGTGAGTAGATGAGCAAAATTACCCGCCACTGCCTATGAAACGCCTGCATTTGGCATTTAATTTTACAAATCATGCATACACTTTGTCCAAAACTGCTGGTTCGTTCACTAATTCTCTTTTCACTATAGGAGTGAGAGTAGTCGAATAATACAGCAAATGTCAAAAATAGATTAATGGATGAAGTAAGTTTGATGGATGAGATAAGGATAGCTGATAAGTGGGTGTGTCTGACAAGATGTATTTGGAAGATGTGTTTGGCTAATAGTTGATGAACTTTGTTTACAGGATGTGTGTTTGTGACTGATAAAGTTTGACCATCGGCCGTTAGAATGTGTGTTTGTGGCTGATAATTGCTAAACAAAATGCCTTCTGATTCAGCCACGGTACCGGATGTTTATGAAAACAGAGAGGAGTGTCTAAAGGCCACACAGGACAACTATGAAATAATTAATAGAAATGTAAACTTTTTTAATTTAAACAAGTTTTATATTCAGTGATCATAAAACCCATTGAACTAAATTCAAGCAAACAACACACCAATTTATGATGAGCATGCAGAAAGTATGCATACAGATCTGGTGTGGTGCATGATTTGAAGAAAGTCTGCTTTTTCATTTTTGCACTTTTGTCAAACTCATTCGTTCAGTGGATGAGAGTGATCACAGTTTTGATCAAATAAAAAATGTATCTTTGTATGCATCAGTCAGACAATGTTATTGAGTGTAAAATAGTGAATAATATTCACCATAAGAAGAATGTTTATTTTAACCTCTGTGTAAGACGTTTTTTGAAAAGTGCAGGTGCATCCATCTTATGGGCTCTATTTTCATGATCGCTCAAAGCGCAGTGCTACGCGCAACAACCGTGTGCAACGTCTTATCCAATTTTTGTGAGAGCGCTAATTCTAATCGCAATTTTTGTGCCAGCGCAAGTGGCAGTGGGTGGGAGTGTTTGTGCTGTTGTGGGTGTATGCATGCAAATGGTGAATGTTTTGTTTTTAAATGAAGTGGCAAAAAGCCACTTCTCTGCTCTGATGCCTGGAACAACAATACTTTTAAAAATACTTTTTTCATAGTGAAATATGGAATAATTTCTAGCTATGTTCAGCTCTGAAATATTTTTGTCACATTGTACTCTTGTACTAGCATTGCATTCCAAGTAGTCTTTTTGTACACATATATAATGTGCTTTTTTCTTTTGTTACTTTTGGTGGAATAAACAATCTTAAATAGTTTGCCTTTCTTTTTCTTGCTTAAGACACTTATGGGGAAGTATTTAAAAATACCTTAAATATAATGTTTTTTAAATGCAGAATTGAATCGTTAATTGAATCAAATTTAATTTGGGATCGAATCAAATTTAATCGATTTCAATTTGCAAAAATAGTTTTTTTAATCTAATCAATTCGCTTTCAACCCAAAGATTCACAATGCTAATAGATACATTACTTATGTAAATTTAGTACACAGAGTACAGGTCGATAAACTATTAGAGGAATAATACAAATGTTCAAGCTATTTCCAAGGCCAAAGAAGGCCTTTCTATTAACATTCAGATATTTCATTATATTGTTGTATTACAACCCTCCTGTTTATAACAGTCATTCTATGGTAACGTTGACATTCTTATAAAATTATACACGTACAACATTTAAAAATAAGTCAATATTTTGTTTGCAACCATAGGTGAAAATTGGGAGGTCCAAAAAAATGTCAATACTTTGACATCAATATCTTGTCCCTCGCTGTCAGAAACAGAAATACAGATAATTAAATCATTTTTATAAAACAAATTCAAGTACTGAGAAGAGAACGGAGATTATACACCAGTTGTTCTTTTCTGTAAGTTTTAAATAAGCTTTGATCAAGTTTTAGGTTCAGTGTGGGAAGTCTCTGTATTATCTTAAAGTTTCACAATCAGAAGACTGTAAGGTGGGTGGGTCTGTGGAAGGGGTTAGTGGGCGAGAGAGAATGTACATTGAAAATATTTAAAATATACTCCAAATTAAGCTTTAAATAGTGTATTTTTAAATATGATTCAGAATAAAATAATAAATGTTAAATATTTATTAAACATAATGAGACTTATAAACTTTAAAAACATGGTTTTAGATACTGCTGTTAGTTAAATGACCGTGTAAGTATGTTTGTTTATCCATATTCATTGAAACTTAGTAGAATTAAAAGTGTTTTTCTAATTAAATGTTTGTTTAACCCTTACTTTTGTAGAAGAGGTTATGATACGGGATGTTGTATTAAACAACCTAGTAGTGTTTAAAAAAATCATTAATTTGTTAATTTTACAGAGTGATCTAGTCAGAGGGATTTAAAAATATTGTTTAAAATTTTAATCTTCACATTATTTCAGTTGAATGCAAAACTGAATCATCTTTAAATAGTCCACCCATTTATGATTTATAATAAGACTGTTATAATATGATTTATAATAAGACTATTATTAATTTGATTTACATCTTATTTGCTTCAGTCTTTACTCAATAATTTAATAGAATTTCTTGAAAGGAACTGTTTAATTATCATCAGCAAGGTACAGCTTACAAATCTTTTTAAAATAAAATATAAAAAAATTTATTTGAAATAATTCTCAATGGTTAAATTGATAATCATGTTTAAATAGTGTACAGTACATGTTATGATTCAGAATAAAATAATACATTTAAGTGTTTAATTATCCATATTGAGGTCTTAAAAAATTAAAAGATAGTTATAATAGTTAGTACAAATAGTTAAAATTGAGAAAAAACATTTGATGATAAAAAGGATTAACACTCACAAGGCTCAACATTAAGCATTGTCGTGTCCTCGGGACAAGTAAATTGGTCATTAATTTGTCCAAGTAAAAAAGTTACTTGTCCGGAGAGAAAAAAAATGACATTTAAATTACACGTTCAAGTAACATGTCAAAGTTTAAATTGTCAGTTGGCATAATTTTGAAATGTAGTTGACTGCTCAGGCGCGCATTAGCGTGAGCATTTTTCAACACGCGCATGTTCAGCACACACACATACGCCACCTGTCAATCAAACAGGACACGTGTTACTAGATTACTTGCATAATAAAGCACGTAAATTAAAAATAAAGCACTTAAATTAAAATTACGTGCTCTGGATTACTTTCAACAGCAGAATAAGAATGCAAACTTTATAATAAGTGACACAGGCCTAGGGTATCACAAATATAGCTGGTTATTTGTTTGCTATTGACGTTTGAATTATTCTGCTTGTCCGGTCCAGCAAGTAAAATTCTCTTTCACTTGCCCCTTCAAAAATCCACTTGTCGGGGCCTGGCTCAGCAAGTAAAGATGCTGACTACCACCCCTGGAGTCGCAAGAAACCAGTTGGCCCGGTTGTTAGGGTGGGTAGAGTCACGTTGGGTTAACCTCCTCATGGTTGCTATAATGTGGTTCTCGCTCTCGGTGGGGTGCATGGTGAGTTGTGCGTGGATGCCATGGAGAATAGCGTGAGCTTCAACACTCTAGGTCTCCACGGTAACGAGCTCAACAAGACATGTAATAAGATGAGCAAATTAACTGTCTCAGGCTTGGAGGCAACTGAGATTCATCCTCCGCCACCCGGATTGAGGACCTAGAGTGCTTTGGGTATTGGGCATTGGGCATGCCAAATTAGGGATAAAACGGGACAAAATACAAAAATAAACATTTAAGTCCACTTGTCGCAGACAAGCGTTAATGTCGATCCCTGACTCATGTTTTTAAGTTTCTCCAGCATTAAGTATGGTTGAATAGAGTTAAAAGCTGAACTAAAATCAACATAAAGAAGACATGCAAAGGCTTTAGAGATGTCTAGATGCTTAAGATTCAGGTGAGCAACAGTATTAATAGTATCATCAGTCCCTTTCTCTTCCCTGTCCAGGTCTAACATTGAAGTTTTCAGCTTTGACACAATTAATTTCTCCAAGCATTTCATTACAGTAGAAGTTGGAGCGATTCGTCTGTAATCATTGTTGTCAATGGGCCAGGGTATTTTCGGGAGGGTCTTTTTCCATAATGTAACAACTGCATGGGAGTCCAATGACAGCTGGTAAATAGGACACCAGGCTGGAGTTAGCTCCTCTGTACAGGGCCGCAGCAGACGAGTAGAGATACCATCGGGACTGGTCGACTTAGTAGTACATACTTGATGGAACAATGATGTAACTTTCTGCAGCTCCACAAACAGTCTGGTCTCCAAGTCACCGATAATAGTTTGTAACACAACATTACATTTCTTAGTAAAATCTGCATTGTCAAATCGAAGGTAAAATGCATTTAATGGATTCGCTTTTCTAAAGTCATCAGTAGTAATGATGAACTTTCCATGTTAACTATTTTTTTCATAGAGTCCCACAGTTTTTTAGTATTCATGGTGGCAATGATTCTAAAGGCTGCTTTTTTCTTGTTTATGCAGTGCTTCACTTGTTTTGTTATATGAGGTTTATTGTTTGGATATATAATAATGTCCTTTTTAGTAACCACATTATTAACACAGAAGTGATTATAGTCTGTTATTGTCTCTGTTGATACATTCACATCATGGAAAATGTTCCAATTTGTGCACATAAAGCATCCTTTTTAAAATCTCTGTGCCAACCTCCTCCCTCACAGTCTTGACAAGTGGCTTGTTGTTTTTTAGCAGTCTTATATGAACGGGAGCTTCCAGTGGGTGCTGCAGATTTTGAATACAGTCTGAGATGCATAAAGCAGCTTTAGTTGCCTTCCCATTGGGAGGAACTTACACCACGCAAACTATAATATTTCCAAACTCCCTTGGGAGATAAAAAGGCCTCAGGCTTAAACAGAGCAGTTTGAAGTCAGGGTCACAAAACGTTCCTCTCACTGTGTACTGTGTGCACCATCTGTTACTCATGTACACACACAGACATCTCCTCCCCTGGCCTTACCTGATGATTCATCTCTGTCCGAACAAATGATAAAGAAGCCTTCCACCTCAACAACAAGAGAGTTGGGAATGTCCTACTGGAGCCAGATGTCCGTAAACAACATTACACTCGAATCCTGGTATTCAAAACATGCCTTGGTGTTTAGGCGGAGTTAGTCCAGTTTGGTATTGAGCAACCTCACATTGCTTAATATGATGGAAGGCAGAGTAGGCCTGTTGTCCCTCGTCTACATCTCCTCAGCTGTCACCGATCTTTCAGTGCGGTCGGCAGTCTAGTGTAGATCTTGACAGGTTGTCAGTTGTCTGCACTGAAAGTATAGTACTGTATAATAGACTCAGTTATATTTTTCTTCATTGATATTTTAAGGCTACCTAGACATCCACTCAGTCACTAGACTAAATCTGTTTAATGTGATAGAACGTTATATCGGCCAAGCCGATTAATCGGTCAAAATATGGCCATTTTCGATTATAGGCATCTACTGACAACCGTGTTTGCTTGGCCAATTAACAGAAGTGTTAACTTTTCACTTGTGTCAGTTCCATGATCAGTAAATAGGTTTTTCAATAGATGTTCAACATTTCCATCTTTTCATAGTTTTTCCTTTTCAAGTTTATGCAAATTTGAGTAAATATTGCATAAAGTAATATATTTGTTGTATTTCAGAAATGTTGTTTACATCTGAATTCCTGTTGTTAAATTGTTAAATATATATTTAAAATATTATTGGTCATTGGCCATCCTGCTCTCTAGATATCGGTATTAGCATCAGCCATTGAAAAACACATATTGATTGACAACTAATTTTTTTATATATTTTCTACTGGCTCTTAGACAATGCATACGACCCAGATGTAAATGCCAAACAGTTCTGGATTGACAAGACAGTTATCAGAGGTCAAGACTGTCTTACTTTCATGGATAATGGAGCAGGGTTGGATTATGACAAGATGTATAAGATGCTCAGGTGGGTCACAGTGTGTCAGTATTATTCAAATATTTGTTAACAGAAAACGTGTAATCCAAAATTCAGATTTCTATTAATTAGCCAGAGAGGCACTGTTATTGAGTGTGTTCACATTCACAGTCTTACTGTGGTTATGAGTAACATCCTGAAAATAAGTAAGGTCTTGTAAACGTCTTAAACACTGTTCCTTCATCAACGAAATTAATAAATGCTTTAAGAAAAACATGGACAGACCACCTGGATTATTGCAGAGTACCCTGATTTCGCTCTGCATGTAAAAACCTCTACTGGCGTTCTGGCATAATTCAATGCACACATGTGTGTTTATGTTTTGATGTCAAAACTGGAGAAAGACTTGCCGATTTCAAAATTGGGAAGCATCCACTACCTGGATAAACACATGTATAAGTATATATAATTAGCAGATTTTTCTCAGTTTCAGTGTTTACTTGAACATGTAAATGCACTCAGTGACTGATGCCAATAATTTAAGAATACCACATAAATTGACCCGGCTTAAATCAGTTTATCTCTACTATAGTTGCTTTATGTCTCTCTCCCTCTCAGTTTTGGCTTCAGTGATAAGGAGGCTAAAAATGGCCATGTCCCTGTGGGCCTCTATGGCAATGGATTTAAGTCTGGCTCCATGCGTTTGGGAAAGGATGCCATTGTGTTCTCTAAGAAGGAGGGGTCCATGTGTGTGGGCCTGCTGTCCCAGACATACCTTCATAAGATTCAAGCAGAGAACGTCATTGTGCCCATTGTCTCATTCAAACATATTGGACAGTCATATATCCTTACCTGCCATAAGAGGAGAGAAGAAGGCTTAGATATATGGATTAAAAAGGAAAGAATAGAATAATTGGCATGGAAAGAGGGACTACAAGCATATAAGTGAATATATCACACAGTAGGAGTTCTATTCTAATCTAAAGCTATGATTGCTTTATTGTCTGCCTCCATTTGATTCATTTAAATACATTTTAATGCAAACTCTTATGGTCTTATCAGTTTCACCCTTTGGTATGAAAGTTGATTTTAAGCATTTGACGACTTGATCCTTGACCTTTCCTCTCACTCCGTCCTGAGTCTCAGCATGCTGCAAGCCTCCAAGACATCTTGCGCTACTCTCTGTTCCAGACGGAGGCAGAGCTACTCTCAGAGCTCAATGCCATCAACGCACACTATTCCTCTGGCACCACAGGAACACGAATCATCATCTGGAACCTCCGCAAGTAAGAATTCTGCCCAAGTAGAGAATGGGGAATGCAGGAAACAATTAAACAAATAGCTACATTCACACAGCAGCATGTTTAGAGTTCTAAATATGGGTATGTAGCCACACTGTTCGATTATAAATGAGAGTGACATCCACATTTTATTACAAGAACAAGTCCCTTAACATTTCAGTACTCAAACCCACATTTGTGTGCGAGTCCAGTAAATCTGTCCTTTGTGAACAGAACTGCACTGGTGAATTACCTTAAAAAATGCTCTTTTTTTTGTGTGTGTGAGCAATTTTTCATGTGGGGTTCTGGTGACTCACAGAGAATGAGATATGAGCTGTGTCCATCCGAAGGTTTTAGATCATGTGGCTGTATTCCATCGGAGCTCGCATCTGTTTTGTGGTTTGGCCGTGACCCAAGTATCCACACATATAAAAATCACTCAAAGCTTCTCTTCATATAATTAGCTGATCCACGTAATCACAATTGAGCATTATGCTTTCTTTTTTTTTTTGGAGAATGCAATAATATAGACCCTGAGATTACAATCTCTGCCTTTAAATAATATATCTTGACTCCATGACCTGAATTGTCACATTAGTGAAACACTTAACATGTTATTTGCTGGGGGCCCACAAGAGCAAGATTCAGAAACACTGAGTTAAAGTGTTTGCAAATACAGTTAGATGTACTAAAGCTCATTGTTACAGTAAGAGGAAGTGGAATAAGTAGATTGCATGAGGAATCTTTTTTATCTTCTGCTACAGAGCGTTGACAAACAAATCCGAGTTTGACTTTGACGTAGACCGTTATGACATCCAGATTCCAGCTGATGTGTATGAAAGTGAAAAAGAGATATACAAGCAATCTTGCCACACATTGCAGTCAAGCCCAGAGAGTGACTTTTCCCTTAGGGTGAGTACTTGGACTCTTATATCCATATCAAGTAGGTCTAACAGATTATAGTTCACATTACCTTATTGACATGCATGTATATGATGATATAATTTACTGTTGTCTCTCACATTTTGGACATAAATAAATTAGTAATGTGTAATCATGTTGTCTTCTTCCAGGCATATTGTAGCATCCTGTACTTGAAGCCTATAATGCAGATTATTATTCGTGGACAGAAAGTGAAATCTCAACTGATTTCTAAAAGCCTGGCACACGTTATGAAGGATAAATACAAACCCAACTTTCTAAATGTATCCATACAATCACAAACAAGCAAGCTTTCATTCCCCATTTCACAAAGAAAGCCTTAAGGTGCGTTCACATTTACCTTTGCATGGCTGAATTCCGCAGGCGAAGAAGGCGTGTGTAAATGTGAAGCGAGTGTGAAACCCAACAAAACGACTTGTCAAGCAGCTTTTTTTATGCTGCTCTGTACACATTAGGAGAGTGAAGTTTTAAAGAATCTTCTAAAATGATTTGTTCATCCATTGCGAATATTTGGTATTTGCTACAGTATGTATGAAGCACTGCTCACACAGAGGTCACTACCAAACCAATCTACTTCCTGTTGGTCAACACTGTGAATTTGCACCAAATTGAACCCCACGCAAAATTGGTGTAGGTAAATTATTTACCATTGGAAGTCCGTCAGGCAAAATTCCTGATTTGCAAATTCCCTTAAAGATGACTACATTTCACCTATGGAATTTCATCTTGCAGATGTAAATGTGACCGCACCCGAACATTTAACTGATAACTATTTTTTGGTAAATGAATGAGAGGCAGTATTTTTTGTTTTTGAAAACAAAGGAAACTTGGCTTTTATCATGTGAGTTTATCCGACAAATTTATAATGGATGAGAAAATGAGTTGAAAAGATGTAAAACAGCTCTCTAATCAAACACACGTATCTGAGGATAATTCAATTTATTTGAGTGTTGGGATTGTTTATAGGTGAAAAATCAGAAAAAGGATGCAGGTCTTGTATCAATATATCGATAAAAACTAGCATCAAAGTCGGCACACTGTTGCTCCCAAATGAATTTAATGTGCTAACCCAGAGATAAACGAATGTGACTCTATATGCCCTTCATCAGACTGGTGAAGAGCTTGTAGTTCGAAATGTCACGTTCGTTAATCTCTTGGTGAGCTCATTAAATTTATGTTAATGTTTATAGTCAAACCTAGTCAATGATTATATACATTCTGACCTTTCCTTAAGTCATTTCATCTCAGAAAGAAAGCATCTTAATCACATTTGGCTACAATACCAAGAGCAAAGAACATTACGGAGTCATGATGTACCACAAAAACAGGCTCATCAAAGCCTACGAGCGTGTCGGATGTCAAAATCGGGTAAATGCTTTATGAATTTTTGCCTAAATGGCTCCCTTTACTACTTTCTTTAAATGTTAAACCTATGCTTTTGCAATAGGCAAATAACAAAGGAGTGGGAGTCATTGCAGTGATTGAGTGCAACTTCCTCAAGCCAACACACAACAAGCAGGACTTTGACTACACAGAAGAGTACAGGTTTATACACTTATTATTTACAGGACTATACCCATGTATATATGTGTGTGGTCATATACAGTAAATATGTACAAGTGTCCAACAAGTATTTGCTTTAAAAGTGTAAGTATTTAGTGTAAGTTAATTTGCTATTCGACGTTTGATATTTGATGAGGCAGGCAGAGTTACGAAGAATTCAGGTAATTACAAGAGTTGTCACAAAACTTGAGTTTCGCTATGATGAAAAAATGAATCCACATCCAGGGACTCGCAAGGAATTTTAATATTAAAAGCCTTTATTAGAGGAGCTTACTTTTTGTAAAAAGTAAGAAAACTGTCTACTGTGTGTTTTTTATGTTTTGTTTGTCCACACAGAAAAACAATGCAAATTTTGGGTGGGAAGCTAGAAGATTATTGGAAAGCTATCCGCCATAAAAAAGGTTCTAACAGCACAGTACCTATGGAGGATATCCCGTTAGTATACACTCACACTAAATGAAACCATTTTGAGTTGCTTTTAGCCAGTTTATTCACCACATTCCCATATAAAAGCCTTGCTCCTTGTTCAATGTGAAGGAAACGTCCTGATCAGAACTGGGCTCAGTGTGATGATTGTCTGAAGTGGCGGAAACTCCCTGATGGCATTGACACCAGTAAGCTCCCTGAAAAATGGTTCTGTCGACTGAATCCAGACCCCCAGTACAGGTTTGTTAAATCTAAGTTTTCATTGTTTGAGTTTTAAAATGTGTTTTAGTCATCCAACAGGACTCGAGCAGTAAAAGGTCCTCAAGAATCCTAGAATTATATTATAGATGTGTCAACACAGTGAATGCAGCCAGTTTGATCCCAAATTGCAGTTTGGTAAAAGAACACACTGATTTATAAACACCTCAATAGTCTTATTATTCATCTAACTGCATGTATAGAATTTATGTATAGCACAATAAACAAGGGCAGTGGAGAGAAAATCATCATCATAATATAGGCAAAATATAGGCAAAAGTCAACATTCTGAATCCAAAATATTTCCCGTTTAATGATTTATGTAGATCCTAAGTTTTACTATTGAGAGGGAAGAGTCTATCCTATTTCTTATTGAGGTTACAAGTACCTTATTATTTTTAATTAAAGGGATGGTTTACCCAAAAGGTTCTCTCATTATTTACTCCAAATTCCCAGTTGTTTATGACTTTCTTCTGCAGAAGATTTTTGGAAGATCAGCTCTGCAGATCCATTCAATCAACTGAATGGTGGCCAGAACTCTGAAGCTCCAAAAAGCACAAAGGCAGAATAAAAGTAATCCATATGATTCCAGTGGTTAAACAAATCCATATCTTCAGAAGTGATATGATAGGTGTTGGTGAGAAACAATCAATATTTAAGTAATTAGTTTTTTGCTATAAATATACACTTTCATACCTACAGTAGAAATCACAATGGTCCTTTACATAAACTGGCACCTCA
This sequence comes from Xyrauchen texanus, assembly GCF_025860055.1. NCBI lineage: Eukaryota > Metazoa > Chordata > Actinopteri > Cypriniformes > Catostomidae > Xyrauchen > Xyrauchen texanus. The sequence goes on along the minus strand of NC_068293.1, from coordinate 28,184,324 downwards.
CAATTCAGTGTAAATGTTAGTCTAGAGATGGCATCTTAATGTGAATATAGGACCGCCACAAAATCCAGCGGCATGTACCAGAGGCACCAAAACATAAGATGCTATAATAATTATGTTTTTGGTTGAACTATCCCTTTAATGGGATTTGGAGCAATTCCATGCAAATATCAACCTTGTGAGAACATTCCATACTTGAATTACTTGTCTTATGCTGCAATAGTATGATACATTTTATATAAAAAAAAAAAAAAGTTTGTATCGAAACCACTCGTTTTAATTAAAGGGATAATCTGTTTAAAATAGGAAAGGGGGTAATTTTCTGCATGTTTTCATGCAGAAGCATGCTGAATAGGTATGGAATCATTATTAAAATTCTAATTCCGTTATTTATGTCAGTTCCTTAACAATTTATGAACAATACTTTTAAGGAGGCACCCTCAAAAATGTAAGTCAAATTTAAGAGCGTGACGCTGCATAGCCTCTTTTTATTGGAAGAAATTTAAGAGGAATGAGGTGCAGTCAGAGCTGTTCCACCCACTCAACCTCAAAACACTCCCTTTGATTAAAAACAATAAATTCAGTGTCTAAGGAAGCAATATTGAACACTGTTATGCTTTAGTGGCATGAGTCACAGTGACCCCTCAGATACACAATAGACACAGGGGTCTTTACAAACTAGTATTCAAAGAATCCTTAAGATGCTTCACTTTACAGCAACCGAACATAAGGTTAGGTACATAGGTGTTGCTAGACTATATTTAGAGGGACTTAATTAATCTCTTCCCCCCCTAAAAATCTGTGACTTTGCAATCAGCACCCAAGGGTTTTAAACAGCGTCAGTCGCAAAACTGCTCTAGTTTGACTTGCAAGACTTTAGTGGTTTTCCCACCTGTAAAGACTGACTGAAGCAAATAGCTTTGGAATTATTTTCTTTAATAAACAATTTTTTGTTAATAAATGGAAAATTAAAAGACTATATATTATTTGAATGGTTCTTCAAAAGGGTTCAACTATTTTTAGAACTTTGAAAGTGTGTTTATTATGATGTAAAAAAAATTACAATATTCTGAGTGAATATGGGCGTGCAGTTAAAGAATGAAGGGCGTGCAGTTGAAGAGAGGGCAGCGTCTAATTCAGTGTCAAGGCCAAGGTCATAGCCAGAAAATTACTTTTGGGTTGGCCTCAATAAAAATGGATGGGCCCTGTTTTTGCCCAATTTGTTTTTATTTTTGCAAAATGTTCCTTAACAACAGAGAAGTGCAATATTCAAACAGTTCTTTCAAACTTTCAGAAATCAGAATTTATGCATTTTTTTCAAACTACTTTATAAATATATATATATTTGAATTCAAAGAATAATCTCTAATTTTTTATGGTAACACTTCACAATAAGGTTCCTGTAAAGGGATTAATGGAAAGGAGGAGGCAAGAACCGGCTTGACAATATAAATAATATTTTAATTATAAACTTAACCAAAAAGACAGACACACACACACACACAGCTGTCCATAAATCTCTCTCTGTCACACTGCCGTCTTCGGTCGGCCCTTATCCCTCTCAAGGGCTAATTAGCCTGATTAGGGGTCGGGTGTGTAGAATCATGACCCGGCCCCGCCCTCTGCCCTGACACAGTTCCATTTGTTACTTATTAAGCTTTTATTAATCTTAGTTGATGTTCATTTCAACATATACTAATATGAACTAACAATGAACAATTGTATTTTTATTAACATTTACAAAAAATTAGAAATGCTGTAAAATTATATTAAGTGTTTGTTCATGATACCTAATGCATTAAAAAACTCATCTTTGTGGCTCCACAAAACTTAACATCTGGAGAACTTTGTTTTTTCATGATCATTTTATCATTGTTTTATCATTATTTCACTTTACAGTTGTTTAAAAAATTAAGTGGATTGGTAACTCAACAGTGGCTGGCTGTGTCTTTAATGTATTACAGTATTTTTCAATTTGTCCGAATTATAAAGTTACATTTTTGATACTTTAATCTTATTCTTTTCCAAAATAAATAAATAAATCCAAGTATCCTTCAGCCATCCTGTGACTGTCTTTGTGTAATTTGACCCCATATGTGTTTGCATCCCTAAGAATAGAAGTAATGTCTCATAGTACAAAAATGTAGTAACAATGAGTTATATTTAGAAACATGCAGTTATATATAAAGTTGTCTGTCTTTGTTAGAATGATTGTTCTGTCTCCATTCAGGCAATGTGAAACCCCAGAGGAAGCCGAAGATTCTGAAGATGAATCATCAGCCTACCTGAAAACATACAAACAGCTGTGAGCTGAATAACTTTTTTAGCAATTAATTGATTTTGGCATTAAAAATTACCTATTGGTTTACTTAAGACATTACTGAGGTTAGTCAGTGATTTTATTACAAAATAAAACTTATACACAAGATGCCAAGAGGTCAAGTAGTTTGACACTACTGCTCTTTGTGTTCACAGTGAAAGAAGCCTAAAGAAAAATGAACAGAAAAGAATGCAGGTCATTTGATCTTTTTAAATCCAGCAGATATTGCATTTGTGTTGTGTACACACTTTTTACTCTCATTTGTACCTTAAATGGTGATGTCTCTCTGGATTAGATGGAAGAAACCATGTTGAGGCAGAAACAGCCGTTGACTCAAGAGAGTCAAGTTCTGAGAAAAAAACCGAAAGACCTTGTGAGTCAACTCCAGCAATCAGTAAGAGGTTTTCATTAGTGCCTAGTTAACCAAAGATGATCACTCCCTAAAAAAACAGAGAACAGTCTTAAAATGTCTTTTTCATGTCTCATTCTATCTCTTTGATTTACAAGGCCCCTTCCTCACCTATAGTAGCCGAGAACCCTCTCAGTTCCAGACCCCTCCCACAATCAGGTGAGGCCCAGTTTTGTAAGTGTTTGTTTTTGCTATGAAGCCTAAATAGCTTGTTTTAATATTTTATATTTCTGCAGCCTCTAGCACCTTGGACAGCATGCCAGTCATTTCAAATGTAATCTCCCTCTCCACTCCTAAAAGGTACATAATTTCTATGTATTTCTGTTTTTCTAATTTTTGTACAGTAAGTTTTTAATTTCATTCCACTTTTTTTTGCATACAACATGATTTGAACCTTACTTTTACAGGACAATGAGAAGTCTAGGACTGACCCACAACCAAGCTGTAAAGAGAGCAAGAACAAGTAATGGCTATTCTAGCAACACACTAGACAGCCCATCATCATCCACAGCTGCATCAGATGCCTTAAACTCAGTGATGGGAATCCCTGATAATAATGGCCATGTTAATGAAAAGGATGTAGAGGACAACAACGATGATGACATTGTTATTGATGAGACCAACAGCACACCTAGACCCCCCAACTTTGACCTCACTAAGGTAAAGTCAGAAGGAAAGAAAAGTGATGGTGTACTAGGATTATATTTGGAGTGCAGTGATCGAGATTCCATAGAAACACCTGCAAATGAAGGTACCAAAAAAGCAACAATGGACCCATCAACTTCAAATAGTCAAGCCAGCATAACAACACAGACAGAATGTAGTGTGATCATAAAAGAGGAGGAAGAACTGCAGAGGAGAAAAGGAGGAGGAGAGATCAAAGGAGAGGAGACCGAGCCTGATGCAACAAGAATGGAACAGAGCACTACTGAGGTGGAATGCAGGAAAGATACAGACTTGGACGAGTTGATCAGAGACCCTATGGACATTGAGAGATGTCCTAGTGCAGATAGACAGAGCAGGCCAAAATCAGCTTTAGAAGACAAGGAAGGTGAGAGCTCACTTTTCTCTAGTATAGACATAAACAATATCTCCACCCTGGAGGCCCAGAAACAGCAAGACAACCTTTTAGATCTCCTGGAGACCACAGCCCAGGAGCGAGATGCATTCAAGGGCCACACTCAATTTCTGACCCTTCAGCTGGAGCAGAAAGAAAGCAAATTACTGGAACTCACAGCCAAGAAAGAGAATGCTCATCAAAGCACCCAGACCGATCAATTAGAGGAACGGGACTATAAAACACTTTTTCTTAAAACTACAGAGCAGGTTGAAGTACTCCGAAGAGAAAGGGATGAGCTCAAGCAGAAAGAGGAGCAGTTGCTACAGATGAAATCCGAGAAGGAAGCAGCTGACCATGCGTTTTGTGGCAGGATACAATCTCAGGATGAGGGGCAGAGTCACGGTGTGGATGATGAAATGGCTTTGCAAGTAGATTTTCTCCTGAGAGAATTGGATCAACGCAACACAGAATGTATTGAATTCAAAAGTAAGGTGAGCGTCTGATATTTTGGCTCCAGACTCTCCAATTTCCTACAAATATTATGAAATGTAACTACAGCCTGCTAAAATAAAAAGACCAGCTAAATCCTGCATGAATCCTCAAAGAAAGATTAACTACTAGTAAACTAACTAGTAAAAAAAAATCTTGTCTAATCTTTTCTTCTATGCTAGCTTCTATATTACTTCAGCCACTCAGCAGTTCGATACTCCAGATATTGTTGACTTTTGTATGACAAATTGCTTCTGTTCCTCATTTGTTAGTCTCTTTAGATAAAAGTGTATTTGAAAATGTAAATGTAGTTCAAACAAAACACAACATATGCTGGTGCCAGTGGCCTGATGGCCATTAATGAATTGTCAGGAAATCAGAAAATGAGACTTGATGCTGACTGTTTGACCATGTCTTACACTGTTTTTCCCGTTTCATTTTTCAATATCTGCACACTCACTCATGTACTCAAAGCTGAATATCTTGGAGCAGGAGAGAGTTCGCTATGAGCAGTTACAGAAAGAAATAGAAGAACTGAGGAGAGAAAGAGAAGCGTGGAGTAATAGAAAAGTAGAGAACGGAAGCTGCAGCTCAGAGCAAGGTGCAAGCTATCAGAATCGGATCAAAGAGAGTAAAGAGACCGAGGAAATGCCAGTGGGGGGAGAGAATGCGGTAACACAGTCAAAGTAAGAGCCTAGTTTACTTGTTTCAAAGACTATCAGTGCTCATCTGGAGTCAAATGTTAATGTACACAAGCATGATTATATACCCTCTTTGTCCTCAGGTTAAGAGAGCTGAGATTCAGTGTTGCACGTCTCTTGGTCACATTTGTTCCCGCCCTGGACCCTGTACAGGTCAACTATGACTGTGATGTCATAGATGAGATACTTAACCAGGTTATAGAGACTATTTCCCCCCCTGAGTCTACTTCCACTTAAAGACACTTCCATGTCAAGATACCAAAGAGTTCTGCCTGTGTTCATTTTTTGATAAAGCAAAATGTTCATGTTGAATTTTACTTCAATTTACTGTTAAGATAAGTTTTATTTAATTTTATGAGAGAATTTTAAGTTGTTGAGTAACTGTTTATGGAGTGTACTGCTGAGACATTCGTGAACACATTGACCCAATTTAACACAAACATTTCTTAATTTTTTACATGTTTTATATTGTTTCTTTTATGTTTACTGCATTTTATTGGAATTTAAAGTTTACAAATACGTATTTAGATGAAGTTCAGATTTTTAAAAAATCATAAATATTTTACTATCTCAAAATACACGTTAAGATGCAATTACATGTTAACATTGCATGTCTTTTTTTTTATACACAATGGTGTCTATTTCTGAAAAACTATACACATATTGGTTGATCATTAGAAAGGTTGATAACATGAGAACATTCTGTGTTATTGTACAGATTGCCTTTTTTGGAAAAAGCATTAAATATAAAGTACATTTTGTGTTTAAAATGTTACTGTCACAATGTTATACTTTACATTCAGATCGCAAGAATATTTTCCCATCACAAAGACATGAGTAGCTGCACTTTTGTGTTAACAGAGTCCGTTTTCTTTGACATTGCAGGTACTTTTTCTTAGACAAAATGGTGTGTTTTTCTGAAAAACTTGTAGCGAATCAGCTCTATATTCTTCCACCATTAGGAAGCGAATCAGCTCTATGAAATATTAATAATCAATCATAACTTGTTATAATCGATTATGAATATTTGGATCAGTTAATCGGGTTAACTTGATGTAGCTACATTAACATTACAACCAAATACTCGGTTCATCCCGTGAACACTCAATTTTGGTTATTAATTAATTAATTAATAGAAATGTACATTTCGGGGCAAGGGAAATGTCTTTCTTACTAAGTATTAAGAGCAAGTAGTCAAAATCTATGATTAGTGACTTTAGATATGAGCTTGAGACACAGACAACTTTACATGTGACATGAACAAGACTTTATTAACTAGACTAAACATTTAAACTACTCTAACATACATATACATACATTCATACAGTTTACCAAGGGAAAGAGGGCTGAAGCAGAATACAGGAAGGCAAGAAGTTATAGCATTGTTTGAAGTTCAGCAGATCAACAGCCTGAGCAAACCATCATATTAGTTCTGACACGCCCTTTTTAGAAAGGGGTGAGGATACTTAATGTATCAAATAATGAGACTAAGTTTGATACTTGCATGTCCCATTTGAATTAAACTGTCCTGATGCAATTTGTTGAGGCTCCAGTTGATCTTTGATGATGTTGTCTTGATATCTTTGGTGAATGGAAAAGTCAAGGCCGTAGGTAGCCTGGCGCACGCTTGGGAGTCCTTGGGGCCTTCTAGTGTGGCATCATTCAGCGAGAGAGTGAGAGAGCACAAGGCTCAGAGGACCAGAAAGGCAGGAAGCCAGAGGAGCATAACAGAGCGAAGAGATAAGAGAGGAGATAGGGCTAAGAGGGAATAGAGAGAAAATGGGCGCAGCAATTTTATACCCTTAGCACACATGTCCCACCTCTCATTGGCTCGACCAATGAGAAGGGTTTGGGTTCCAGGCGGGAATTTGGTTTATTGCTCTTTGTTGTAAAATTGCCCATTGCATGTGCAAGAAAGAAAATAGGAAATATACTGGTAATACTAATATGTTGTTGTTATCGACATATCATGTACACAGTCATTTCAATCTTCAAAATACCAAGTTATAGAGACCAAATATGCCACACATATGATTTTGGTTAACCATAGTATGCAAAGTCTGAAACATTAACCCATTAGTTTGCAAGAAAACATAGATCAAGCACATTTAAGGGAAAATGTGAGATGGCACATTAGATACATGTCAATATTTATCACATGGATATATAGAATATATATATAGGATTAACAGGGTTCATTTCTCTTTCTCAGTAAGAGAATGAAGGGAGGGTCAGCACTTCTCTGAACATTCCTTTGGAGGTCGTAAAAGTCTCCCTTACTCTGGGCAGGAGAATGATTCCTTTGTTCCGATCACGGCTCATTTGCATGTTTCTGGCTGGGTTTATGACGGTAAGAGATTTTGGGCTGAATGACTCAAAAGATAGTAAAACATCGCGTAATATCATTCTACAGAGATCTTATATTCGAATTCAGCTCGGACAAATCGTAAGGTTTAATTTGATACCAAGAAAGGTATATTTAGTACACTTAATAAGGGAATATACACTGAGGCTATTAAATATGAGGCCTCAGAGTTTAAAACACACAACGAAACAGTTCTAACTGAGTTTGATATACCTCAGAAATACACAACATACAGGGATTACACGTATTTCATTAGCAATATGCAGTTCTGTGTTTAACTGAAAAACACACACACACACATTTTTACGTTCAAAGTTTCCCCTTCCTGTCCACCACGATAAGCACGTGGTGAGCATGCGGATGTCACATGCGGTTCTCTGTCAATAGTTCATTGTCTCTTTGTCAATACATTTATTGTGCTTGTGGAGGCTGGTTGGCGCTATTTCAGTAATTAGGGGGGTTTTTAACAGTAAGTTCTTGTTTGTTCGGGAATCTGTTAAGGCACTGATCCTCCGCCATACCTTACAAACTATACACTAATTGTGAGGTTGATGACAATAGAAAATGCTGTTTGCTATTGTACATATTGTCTTTGTTGGGGGGAAGCATTAAATATAAAATAAAAATGTTTATTTGTTTATAAAAAAAAAAAAGTGCTTGTTTTTTCTTGTTCACTTGAGAAATGGGAATCTTTTAAACCATTAATTTATTAAATACAAAATATATATATATATATATATATATATATATATATATATATATATATATATATATATATATATATATATATATATATATCTCATGAACTGTTAAAACAGCCCCATTGTGCTATTCACAGTCTAGTCTTTTTATATTCATCCAACACATCCAACCTCTTCTACCATTATATTCCCTGGTACTGTATATAACAGATTTGTATTTAGATTTGCCCTACGTATGTGTGTCTGTGTGTGTCTCTGTGTTTGTCTGTGTGTGTGTGTGTGTGTATGTATGTATGTATATATGTATATAAAAAGGAAACATCCCTTTTTCAGGACACTGTATTTTAAATATTATTTTGTAAAAATACAAGTAACTTTACAGATCTTTATTGTAAAGCGTTTAATTAATGTTTATATGCTTGTTCAATGAACCATAAACAATTAATGAACATGCACCTGTGGAATGCTGTTAAGACAAGGGACACATGGAAAAACATATAGATGAAATTGATAATAAATGTAGAAAGTCCTTAAATGTGATGAGGGCAATAGTGGGGAGCAGAAAGAATAGGATTGTTGATGATATATCAAGCTATGATTAGATCTGTGTTGGATTATGGTTGTATGATATATGGCGCCGCATCAATAACATTAGTAAAGCGATTGGATAAAATGCAGTATAGTGCTCTTAGGATATGCTTAGGAGCAGCAAAATCAACACCAATTAATGCTCTACAATTTGAGGCAAATTAAATTTGTGTAGAATAAAATTATCCCTGATATACTGGAAATGTATGAAAAGTTATGTTTGAAATCACTGTTATGGATGTGTGGAATGCAGGAGAAGGCAGACGGGTGGTTCAGATCCAAATGCGGTTTTATTAAATAACAATAGAAAGAACACAAACACTGGAACAAATAAAAGGTCCACGACGGGAAAAGCAAACTCAAACATTAACTAACGCACGGGTGAAAAGAACACAAACACTGGAACAAATAAAAGGGTCCACGATGGGAAAAGGAACAACTAGGAACATCATAAACTAACATCAGAGAATATTGACAACGATCGAAATAACAAACAGAGAAAAGGCAGGGTTTCAATAAACAGACATGATGATAACAAAATAACAAACAGGTGTGGACAATACACAGTGCTGGCAGTGATGAGGGCAGGGAAACATGGGAAATGTAGTTTCTTAGATGGAGACTAGTGAAAACACGGGGCAGACAACAAGGAATCGTGACCAAAATGTGGTTAGTGATAAGTGAAACAGAAAACACGGGGCGGACAACAAGGGATCGTGACATAACCCCCCCTCAAAAGGACGGGATTCCAGACGGTCCTAAAAAAACCTACAAAAACAACAAACAAAATGTCCAAAGAGTGAGGGGCTAGCACAGGGGAAGAACAGATAGACCGAAGGGGGCACAAGGGACACAGAGACAGTCCAAGGAGGCACAAGGGGCAATTAGGCAGTCCACGGAGGCACAAGGGGCGGACAGGCAGACCAGGGAGGCCGAGAGGGCAGACAGGCAGTCCACGGAGGCGCAAGGGGCAGACAGGTAGACCAGGGAGGCAGTCTATGGGGGTGTGAGACGGGGCCAGGGTCAGGTGGCCACAAGGCAAGGACCGGTTCAGGAGATCTAGGAGGTGGCCACAGGACTGGGACAGGTTTAGGTGGCCTAGGAGGTGGCCATAGGGCAAGGGCCGGTTCAGGGGGCCTGGGAGGAGGAGTGGCCACTGGGGGAGCTAGCGGAGCCAAGGAGGACTTCTGAGGCGGAGCAGTCGAAGACGTGGGTGGCGGCGCCGAAGGAGGCGTAGGCGGAGCCATGGAAGGCTTGGGAGGTGGCGCCGTGGAAGGCGATGTTGTAGAAGGCTCAGAAGGCGGAGCTGAGGGAGCCACTGGAGGCGGAGCCGAGGGAGGCTCAGGAGGTGGAGCTGGAGGAGGCTCTGGAGGCGGAACCGAGGGAGGTTCAGGAGGCGGAGCCGCAGGAGGCGAGGGCGAAGAAGGCTCTGAAGGCAGAGCCGAGGGAGGCTCAGGAGGTGGAGCTGAAGGAGGCTCAGGAGGTGGAGCCAAGGGAGGTTCAGGAGGCGGAGCCAAAGGAGGCGAGGGCGAAGAAGGCTCTGAAGGCGGAGCCGAGGGAGGCTTTGGAGGCGGAGCCGAAGGAGGTGGCGCCGTAGGATGCTCTAGAGGCGGAGCCCTAGTTGGCTCTGGAGGCAGAGCCGTAGGAGGCTCGGAAGGCGAAGCCGTAGGAGGCTCGGGAGGCGGAGCCGTAGAAGGCTCGGGAGGCGGAGCCCTGAGAGGCTCGAGAGGCGAGCCGTGGAAGGCTCTGGAGGTGGAGCCGAGGGAGGTGGCGCCGTATCGCAATGACAATCACATTGCTACTGAGGTATTAAATAATTGTTGGGAATATGTAAACAAAAAAAGGGGATTTGGATGGAGCATAAGCCCCTTAGCAGAAAAATATCAGATTGCAGAGACTGAGTGTAATATGTCACCTGTATGGGGAGAGGTACTGGCATTGACTTTTCCTGAGGTTGAAATTGATCTGGAGATAGTAGAAAGGTAAGGGATTGGGAGGAAATGGGCATGATAACATCTAAAGTAAAAAAGCATGTTCAGGGAAAATTTTACGAATGTCTACAAATATACAGATGGATCAAAAGATCCAAGCACAGGAATTACAGGAATAGGAGTGTATATTCCAGTAGTAAGTGTGGATATATCAAATCGAATAATAGCTAATGTATCTATATATTCTGTACAGATAACTGCCATCATAATAGGTTTAACTTGGGTAGAGGAAACAAGACCTGACAGAGTAGTTATACGTTCTGAACTCTTCATTGGCTTTAATAGGAATCCAAGGAAATTATTTATGCGAATATTGTAGAGAAAAGGAAACTCTAGAGCATGTCATATTTGATTGTAGAAGGTATATACACAGGAGAGAAGGGAATGAATACAATATTTTCAAAAAATGGACATTAAGATAGGGAGTTGGAGTATCTATTAGGAATAGAGTTAGAGATAGGTTAGGATATAGGGTTTTAATACAAAACATGTATAGGACAGGATTGAGTGATAGAATTTAAATATAACAAAGAACAGATTTGTGTTGTAATGCATCAATCTGGATCCAGAGGGAGTCAGTGTGGAAGCTGGAGGAGCTGAACATGCAGCACCAGCTGATACCTGAGTCCATGATGGATCTAGACTTGGGGTAAACGAGTATTATATTTAAGCAATATACCACAGTTAGTTCCGGTCCTCGAATCTGATTGGACGAGAGACGTTCCATGAGCACTGATGGTGTGACACCATCAGCACTCCGACGCTTCACAGTGTGTGTATCACTCCACGTTCATGCTGTTCTAAACTAAAGTGTATCTGTTAGGTGTTACTGGCTTCATTTTTGAAATGACATATGTTAGCCAGCAGGTGGTGGCAAAAGATAATATTTGTGTGTAATATGAGCCAGGTGGTGATGTAAAGTGAATCCGTCATTGTTTACACAGAACTGTGCTCCATGATCACTCGTATTACTAATACATTACCAAAACTAGGAAATAGCTTTAAATGGCTTTAAATGGACAACTTCAGGATTAAGACTCATGCTGAGAGACACAACAGACCGATTTTTTACCGAACTTATCTTTTATCGGAGTTTCAACATTGGATACATACTGTTTAAAATGGCAGAGGACATTGCTGTTTCTATAGTGAATGACCTGTGGACCGGCTACCGTGAAATAGAGAGGAATACCCCTGCTTGGACGTCTATTTTCCACAGAAAGCTCACAGCATCTCTGATTGGGTGTGGCAACAGGTGATTGCACACGCTCCATCTCTCTCTCTCGCTCTCTCTCTCGCTCTCTCTCTCTGTCTCACATACACACACACATATCCAGCCATCTATTCTTGTTTATCCAATAACTTGTTAGAAACAGCACAAGCTGTGATACAATTTCTGAAGTAAACTTTTTTAATTACTAAGGAAGTCTTGGATGCATCATTTGTTTTGAACCAGCAATGGCAGCAGGGGTGTGTCTAGGGGGAGGCTGGGGGAGGCAGTGCCTCCCCTAGGATAAGCTCTGCCTCCCCTGAGAATTTGAGAAATAATCTGTCCATCTGATCAGAGGCGGCGGCAGCCAATTTTGCCGGGGCTTCAGCCCTGAATGTTTTGAGTGTAGCCCCGAATGTATTTTGAATAGTTGACTGACAAATATGAAACCGGACAAAAGCCTATGTAAACCCCCGAAATCATAAGTTGCCTTATTTCATTGTGCTTTGGCTTTGCACATACTGCATACAGCCTGTAAAAATAGACATTCCTTTGTTCCTTTGCTGTCGGTAGCCTATGGGCGACTCCTTTTCTCCCTCTCTGTTGAATATGCAGCAGGTAGAGGAGGAGCTTGCACAGTCGTTGACATCAACTAACGTTACTTAGTGGCGAGTTAACGGCAATTAGCAGGAAAGACAGCAAAAATTAAGCAAATGAGGCTTTGGGGATTTTTCCGAAAGAAGTCAGTGGGTAAGAATTCACATTTGTTTTTGTCCTTAAAGTCTTCAGATCATCATCTAGCTGGCTTTCACCCACAGTAGGTTAAACCTCAAGAGTTGTAGCCTCTAACCTCCTTGTTTAGATTGACGCAGCTTGGTAGCTTCGAGTTAACGCAGTCGCCTCTCACACCGGAAGGTGCGTACACACTGCCAGCGACTTTGTCGCTGCAAGTCGCCAGTGGCTGGTGGTGAAGTAGCTAGTGGGTGTTCCCACTACTGGTTGCCTAGTAACGTTTATAAATGACATTCACGGATGCCATTCCATTGCTGTTGACAGCGAATCGCTGTTCTTGCCACTAAAAACAAACATTTTGGAGGGAAAAGACTAAATAGAAATGGAATCAGTACATAAAATGCTTTATATCAAAGATGAATGAGAAACAAGGCGTGCTGTTTGCCATAGCGGCTGTTTATCTCCGGCGAAAATGCAAATGCCGGTCTGTCTGGGTCCATAAAATCCCCGCGATCTCAGATACACCTTTCCAAGCAGTATTTTTCTTAAAAATGTCCTTGTACGTGGGAAGAGACATATCATAGAGCACTGGGAAATTTCTAACACCAAGAATTAGCCTTTCATCCATCTTTCCGTTACTGCTGGAGCTGAGAGAGAGAGAGAGAAGGATCACGTGAGCTATCCCGTCGTCTCTCCTATTGGCTGTCACTTCCGTTAGTCGCTCCAAAGTTGAACTTTTCTCAACTTTGTCGCATCGCTGGACACGCCCACATCTAGCGCCAACGGTCGCGACAGCTCGTGTCGCCGGAAGTCTGTGCTCGCATTGAAAATGAATGGTATTGAGTCGCTGTCGCGCGCGATGTCGCTGGCAGTGTGTACACACCTGGAGACCGCAGTTCGAGCCCCGTTCGGAGCGTACTTTTCTTGTTTATCAGGTGTTGTTTTAGCTAAGGATAACCAATAAGCATTAACATAAATTGTATGTGTGACTTGTTTTGTGATATTAGTTTGTATGAAATATACACTTTGATTTGATTAAATGGTTTTGTAGAGTATAGCAAAGATGAGCAACAGACTGGAGCAGCAGCAGCAGCTGTGCCAGAATCAGGCATGGAAACTGGTAACAATTAATAAGTCACTTTACTTTAGAGAAAGTTAAAAGTGAAACATTGTTTATCTCAATGATCCTAATGAAAGGATTTTGACAGATGAATTATTCTCATAGAGATGATGAGAATACAGTTCGATGCCATAGTGTGTCAATGAACTTAGACTAAAGTCATTCATGTATTGCTTTAACTTAGGATCTTACACATCATTTTGACTATTTATGTCAAAAAATATAAATTATTTATATTCAATATTTTTTTTTACCTCACTTTACTGACTATAATATAACTCTTTTGTGATGACTTTATGTTAATGTACATGAAAATTCAAGAATCATGATAGATCTAAGGGCAATCCCACTGATCTGCTCTTCCCAATACATTTTCTTCAGTGGTATTGGTCTACAATTTGACATATGTAGCACTTGATGAATTAGTTGTTTGAAGCTGATTTGCAATAAGTTATGTGCTGTATCTGTTCTTTTGCATCACAGATGATTCTGGGAGGAGAGAGGATGTTGAGGATAGTACTAGAGTGGAAGATTTAGGAACTGTAGAAACAGGCCCAGCCAGAGCAAAACTCAAAGAATACCCTTTCACCAGATTTGGACTACAGGGAAGTGGTTGCTAGTATGAAAATAAAATTGTCTGGGCTAAGCCCCGGATGTCCTTCAATGCTGGAAACGCCTCTGCATCTGATGATAAATTACAATTTAAAAGTGGATTGTTTTGTGCATATTTTTCCATCGCTAGCAGATGAGTGAGGTCTGACACAACAAAAATCCAGTTTAAGCCCTATAGTCTAATAGAGGCCCTGTGCCTATCTCTGGGTTCCTGGCTTAGAAAAAGATATGCACTAAAACAGATTGTGTGTAGTATAGCTTAATTTTGCGCCGATTTTTTCAATTGTTTATGTTGCCCCCCCCAAACAAGCCAAATGCCCCCCCAAACATGATATCCTGGTAACCCCTCTGAATGGCAGATTCTGATTCGTCACGTAAGAAAGTAGTTCCATGTATATATACTTGGTTTTTCCTATTTTTTTTTTATGTACTTGTTCATTGAACTGTTGTATATAAGCAATATCACACTCGCAATCGTGCTGTATGGCCCTACATCAGCACTGCTGTAATTACCTACGGCACTCGGCCTGCGGCCGAATCACAGCGGTGCTGATGTAGGGCCATATCGCACTCTTGCGAGTGTGATATCAGAATCTACTGTTGCTGGTTCAAAACAAATGATGGTCCAAGCCTCCGTTAGTATTCAAAATGTTCACTTCAGAAATAGTATCACGGCTTGTGCTGTTTCGAACAAGTCATTGGATAAACAAGGATAGACGGATGGATGTGTTTGTGTGTGCGTGTGCGTGTGTGTGTGCGTGTGTGTGTGTGTGTGTGTGTGTGAGAGAGAGAGAGAGAGAGAGAGAGAGAGAGAGAGAGATGGAGTGTGTGCTATCACCTGTTGACACAGCCAATCAGAAATGCTTACAGCTTTCTGAAGGTCAGTTTTCTCAGTAGACGTCCAAGCTGGGTATTCCTCTCTATTTTGCCATTTTAAACAGTTTGTATCCAATGTGGAAATTCACAGAGCGCTGTTCTATGTAAACAATGACTAACGGATTCACTTTACGTCACCAACTGGCTCATATTACACACAAACATTTACTTTTGCCACCTCCTGCTGGCTAACATATGTAATTTTAAAAAAAAGACAGTAAATCCTAACACATATGCACTACACTTTAGAACAGCGTCTGAGTGCTGATGCTGTCACACCATCAGTGCTCATGGAACGTCTCTCGTCCAATCAGATTCGAGGACCGGAACTAACTGTGGTATATATATATATATATATATATATATATATATATATATATATATATATATGGATTTAGAGAAAAGCAAGGAATACGATGCATTACACTGAACAGTAGGAGGCGGCATGTGCTCATGATACTAGTCCACCATTAAAATAAAAGAAGAAGAAGAAGAAGAGACCTTTCTACTGGTTCTGAAAAACACCAAAAGAAAGATGCCCAGGGTCTCTGCTCATCTGCGTGAACGTGCCTTAAGCATGCTCCAGGGAGGCATGAGGATTGCAGATGTGGCCAGGGCAATAAATTGCAATGTCTGTACTATGAGATGCCTAAGACAGTGCTACAGGAAGGACAACTGATTGCCATTGCAGTGGCAGACCATGTGTAACAACACCTGTACAGGATCGGTACATCCGAATATCACACCTGCTGGACAGGTACAGGATGGTAACAACAAATGCCCGATTTACACCAGGAATGCACAATCCCTCCATCACTGCTCAGACTGTCCACAATAGGCTGAGAGAGGCTGGACTGAGGGCTTGTAGGCCTGTTGCAAGGCAGGTCCTTACCAGACATCACCTATGGCTATGGGCACAAACCCACCTTCCCTGGACCAGACAGGACTGGCATAAAGTGATCTTCACTGACGAGTCACGGATTTGCCTCACCAGGGGAGATTGTCAGATGAAAGAATGAGCATTACACTGAGGGCTGTACTCTGACATGCACCTCCAGCGTGACAATGTCACCAACCATACTGCTTGTTCTGTGCGTGATTTCCTGCAAGACAGTAAAGTCAGTTTTCTGCCATGGCCAGTGAAGAGCCCTGATCTCAATCCCATTGAGCTTGTCTGGGACCTGTTGGATCGGAGAGTGAGGGCTAGAGCCATTCCCCCCAGAAATGTCCGGGAACTTGCAAGTGCCTAGGTGGAAGAGTGGGGTAACATCTCACAGCAAGAACTGGTAAATCTGGTGCAGTCCATGAGGAGGAGATGCACTGCAGTACTTAATGCAGCTGGTAGCCACACCAGATACTGACTGTTACTTTTGATTTTGTCCCCCCCTTTGTTCAGGGACACATTCCATTTCTGTTAGTCACATGTCTGTGAAACTTGTTCAGTTTTTGTCTTTATTGTTGAATCTTTTTATGTTCATACAATATTTACACATGTTAAGTTTGCTGAAAATAAAAGAATTTGAAAGTGAGAGGACATTTATTTTTTAGTTTATGTATGTATCTCTGTGTGTGTGTGTGTGTGTGTGTGTGTGTGTGTGTGTGTGTGTGTGTGTGTATGTATGTGTGTATATAGTATGTGTGTATATATATATATATATATTTGTCTTGTGTATTCTATTTATACTTTATTTCCTATTGAAACAAATTCCCCAATTTAATTATTTTATTATTATCTATGTTTTGTATTGTTATGCACTGGAAGCTCCTGTCACCAAGACAAATTCCTTGTATGTGTAAGCATACTTAGCAATAAAGCTAATTCTGATATATATTACAAAACAAAATAAAAGTAAAATATTATTTTAAAGGAGCAATATGTAACATCATTGACATCAAGTGTTTAAAATGCAGTCCAAATTCCAAATATTGCAGAGAGTTGTAATGCCCCCCTCCTCCCCAGACTCAAAGCTCACGCGGGTTGCCAGGTTGACGACACGCAATAGGAACGAACAAACTGACAATGGTTAGCGACCAGCATTGCACTGTAATTTGATCAGCTAATGCAGGGACCGGCAAACTTTTTGACATGGAGTGCCATTTTTCTATTTTCATGGTCAATGGATGTGCCGAAGCACCGTCATGCACATGTATGTGATTGTATCTGGAATTTGAGTCCACATATGAATATGTTTACATTTTACATTTTTCTATTTTAATTTTTCATTACAAATGATATTATCAGCATAACAGTTTGAGTACCAATGATGATGATGATATAATCATAATCCTACATGTCAATTTTCAGAGCATCTTGTGTAAGTGCTTTATTGAAAGAAAACCTGTCCTTTTGAACAAAATTAGTGAATACAGTAAATGTCACAAATTTGCTTATTTGATTACCATTCATGAAATTGTGTGGAATCTTACATGTTTCTTATATTATGGTATGTTTTCAAAATCATGCAGAAGGGAAATCACTAGAAAGCAAGAAACAGCGAGAGAAGAGCAGGCTATTTTCTTTATGTCAATTTTTCACACCTGCGTTCCAATCTGCATCTTGATGTAATCATTCCTCATGATCATGTTTCATCAGCTGAATGGGAGACTTTTTTTTAACACTATTAAAGTGTGATGAGACTCACGTTGTGCGTGCAAGCCATTTGCCCATCACAAGCTGATCAACTATTTAGCCCTTTTCGGTGAATCACACCTGCAAAATCCAAAAAATTTATTTCCAGGTTTAATTTATATTTTGAATAGAATTTATGATTTTTAAGGTTTATGTTTTCTCTTTTAATTGTTTACTGTACTTTTAAGTGTGACCATGGTTTAAGGAAGGTGTACCTGTATGCTGGGTTGGAAATCTCAAGGATTAATAGCGGGGTTTTCCTTATTACATCACGTGTTTTTCTGAATGCAAAAATAAATAAATTAAACACGTAATTTAGGCTGTCATCCACGCAGCCTGACTGAATTAAAGCGGGCGTGTTAACCGAAAGTGAAGCGCTGCCGGCTCAAGGTGTGCGAATGGCTTGCAGGTTCTGCAAAAGTCTGTGGGTGAACTGCAGTGTTGTCACATTTTAACTTATTGTTTAGCCTCCCATTCAACTCATGAAAACACACTGTGTGATCATGAGAACGGATTACATCAAGATGTAGATTAGAACGCAGGTGCGGAAATTATACAAATAAAATAGTATACCCATTTCTTGCCGTTGCTGGCGTGCCAGTGATTACCCCTCTGCGTGCCATAGGTTACCGACCCCTGAGCTAATGTATGCGTTTGCAATGTTTTATTGTTTGTAAATTATAAACCAGCTTATGTGGATTTTTTATAACTCTGTCAATGTTATCTAGATGTATTGCTGCAGTGTGTTTTCCCGCTAAATTGTTTCAAATCTGGCAACCCGGGGTGTCGAAATACTATTGGTGTATGTGAAAGGGCAGTGGGTGGGATCACACAGGTCAAAAATACAAACAGAAATTCTGGCCCGGAAAAGACATTTAAAAGTAGAATATACTGGCTTTAGCATTGTTTTCGGAGAAGCCAGTATTTCAACATAGCATGTTTCCTAAATCTCATATTAACATATTATAATAATTATAACATATTATGATAATGGTATGCTTTAGATATATTACATATTGCACCTTTAAAATATAATGGTTTTCCACTGTGATGGATGGAGAGACACATAGACTTATAGACTCTAAGAGCAAAACTCAAAGTCAGTGTTGTATTACGTCAAATAAAGCATAATGTAAATAACCATGTATACAATTTTGTAACGCTGTTTTTAATAGGGTTTGGTGTTGGTACTCCTGAACATTTAGCTTAGATGTGTGAGAAAATTTCAACTCGTCTCATTTTGTGGTGTGTTATCTGGCAACCTCCAAAACCGGAAGTGCTCGGTCTCAGAAAGCAGCGCGGGAAAAGCGTTTGTTTGGGTGAAAGCGGGAGTGACACACGGAGGTTCTGTGTTGAACAATTGTAGCAACTTAAATTGTCAAGGTAACCAGGAATGTTTTTCAATTTTGCTTTGGGAGAGTTATCTTTTTCTCCTTAAGACGTATTATTGTTTTTGCATTTTATCTTTTCTTTAAGAACTTGTAGGTGATTGTGTCTTGCCAGTACTGTAATATTTGTGTATAATTCAGAGTTACTGATTTACTAGATCACTGATGTCGTCGTGTTTCACTGTTAACAGAGATGAATTATCACAGTTGTGTCGTTATGTCCATTAGTTGCGGACATTTCAGTGTTGTTTACTGCAGTGTGTATAAACGTAAAATTGCATATCAATGTATACTAACCACATTATAATTAGTTATGGAACATATATGTATTGTTCTTGTGAATTTAATTTATTTCCCTTTCATTTCTTTCTCATCTTTCCGTTTTCATGTTTTATTCTATCCAATCATTCTCTCTTTTAGATTACCCCCTATTATCTTTTATATATCATCATTCATTGTTGCTTTCTGTTTGTATCCTTGTCCAGCAGTGTCAGGATGAAGGTGGTAACCTGTGAGATCGCCTGGCATAATAAGGAGCCAGTATATAGTATAGATTTCCAGCAGAATGGGGAGGGGAGGATACAGCGCCTGGCTACAGCTGGGGTGGACACCACAGTACGGGTGAGAGATAGAGCCTGTACCATGATTGAATATTCCACAGGTATCAAAGTTAAAACTAATAACATATTGCAAACCACAAAAGTCCTATAATGAGAGCCATTCTTTTCCAGATGTGGCGTGTAGATAAAGGTCCTGATGGGAAGGCGGTCGTTGAGTTTTTGTCAAACTTGGCACGACATACTAAAGCAGTGAATGTGGTGCGTTTCTCACCCACTGCTGAACTCCTGGCTTCTGGAGGGGATGGTAAGTTTAGGCACAGTCAAATCTTGGCTTAGAGGGAGGGTTTAAAGATTATTTGAAATTAATTTCAGTTTTTTCAAGATGCGGCTATCTTGCTTTGGAAACTGAATGACAATAAAGAGCCTGAACAAGCCTTTCAGGAAGATGAAGATGCTCAACTCAATAAAGAGAGCTGGAACGTAGTGAAGACTCTGAGGTCTGCTTTTATCTCCCTTTTACTTTATTTCACTGCCCCCTTTATTTACAAAGTCATTTACTTTATTAGAAAGGAATGAAAAAGTTCTTATTGTCATATGTGTGTATTAGAGGACACATTGAGGACGTTTATGATATCTCATGGACCGGTGATGGGAATTTCATGGTTTCCGGCTCTGTGGACAACACTGCCATCATGTGGGATGTCAACAAAGGTATGAAACATGAAACACGACCAAATAAGAACATGCATTCATGTTTTTACTTTTGTAGAAGTACAAAAATTCTTAAAAATGACAACATGGGTGGGGGAATGGGTACTTCAAGTATTGATGCTGACTACCACCCCTGGAGTCGTGAGTTCGAATCCAGGGTGTGCTGAGTGACTCCAGCCAGGTCTCCTAAGCAACCAAATTGTCCCAGTTTCTAGGGAGTGTAGAGTCACATAGGGTAACCTCCTCGTGGTTACTATTATTTGTGGTTCCTGCTCTCGGTGGGGCACATGGTGAGGTGTGCATGCGTGGTATCACGCTCAAGCCACACAATAAAATGCATGGGTTGAAGGTCTCAGACACGGAGGCAACTGAGATTCGTCCTCCGCCACCCGGATTGAGTCAAATCACTACGCCATCAAGAGGACTTGGAGCATATTGGGAATTGGGCATTTCAAATTGGGGAGAAAATCAAAAGGAAAAAAAAAAGTATGACAATGAGAAGCCTTGTGATGCTAGTTTTTAGGAAGCATTGATTAACCTTGTGCTGTGTAATTGCTGAATTTAGTGCCCTTGTGTTTCCAGGTCAAAAGATGTGCATCTTTAATGATCATAAGAGTTATGTGCAGGGAGTGGCATGGGACCCACTTGGACAGTACATTAGCACACTAAGCTGTGACCGGTGAGATGTGACTAAAAGGCTTAATTTCAAGCAACACCCTCTGATTTTACACTGTAAATCTGTGGTTTGAATAATTTATTCAAATTATCATAGCCCGAACACTTGTGAAGAGCAATTTAGGGTAAAAATGTAAGTTGTGCCCTCGTTATTTGCAACCACTGTTGAGTTTTACATGGTTTTGCATAATGACGACATGTCAAATCTGTTTCTTAGAGTGATGCGTGTGTACAGTGCTCACAACAAGAAAAAAGCTTACAGTGTGAGTAAGATGACATCAGCCACTGGTGGAGATGGAGAGGTTTGTGTCAAAGGATTGCCAAAGATCCCTGTAATGAATGATATTGTTTGATATAGTTCATTTGCCATCATATGTGTATTGACCACATTGCTATCCAGGTATTGGTTCAGGCTGGACCTTTTTCCCACTTCCGGGTTTTGGAATGCGGAAGTAAATTATTGCAGGGTAATCTTCAATAACGGTAAATGGGAGACCACAGCAAATACTTTTTGCTAACCCATTTACTCCAACATCAAAAGAAAAACTCCACTATTACGTTTCCACAACATTTCAAATAAAGAAAAAAAAAATAGAGCGCAATGGACAGTCAGAAGAGAGATGGCAAATTTACTGCAAGTCTCTCAGCAGCTAGATTAGAAACCACATCGCTTTTGTGGTAACTTGTTTGTTTTTTGTTTTACTAACTCTTGGCATATACAGTACAAAGTATAATGTTATAAATCTACAGTAAATAATCAAATAAAATGCAAATATAAAAGTTTGCTGGATTTACGCTGCTAAATAAGGTGGGCATGCTTTTTAAAAGGGTCCAATGGCCATTGAAAAGCACACCTACAGTAGCCTACACAAAGTATATTGGTTGATCGCTAATTAAAAGGGCTAAGCTGATACAACAGTTATTTTGATGCCTAAAGTTGTTAACTAACATATACCTCTAAGGTACGAAATAATATATTTGGTGGTTCGTTGAAATTGAATGGAGTGCAAACATATTGATGTGGTTTTGGTTAATTACTTGTAATGCTTGCATTCTTTGTTTTACATTTACATTACATTTATGCATTTGGCAGACGCTTTTATCCAAAGCGACTTACAGTGCAATTATTACAGGGACAATCCCCCTGGAACAACCTGGAGTTAAGTGCCTTGCTCAAGGACACAATGGTGGTGGCCATGGGGTTAGAACCTGTGACCTTCTAATTAACAGCCCTGTGCTTTAGCCACTACGCCACCACCACTCCATACTCATATATTGAGTTTTGCTCTTCAGTTGCTATCAAGAGCTGATAGAAATGTGATGCTATATTGAGTTGTGATGCATCTCATAATATAAGTACCCATGGTGTGTATTTTTCATTGGTTAGTTAGTTAGTTAGTTAACATGAAGTAGAAATCTAGAGCCTCATTCCATGGTGTTTAGCTTTGGTAATGGAATAACTTCAGCATCTGACCACAAGGTTCATGACATTTTTATACAGGTGAAGAACTATAGAATGTTTCATGATGATGGCATGAGATCATTCTTTAGACGTCTCTCCTTCACGCCAGATGGGTCATTCCTCCTTGCACCAGGTACTCACTTTTATGCATATAAATAGTACTTCTGCGAGACCTGTTTAAATATGATGCACTAATGTATAACTGGAGCTGGATTATATATTTCTTTATTTTTGGTTTTGTGTTGATCTTCTTGTAGTTCATAAGGGATTTATTTTATTATATTTTAGCTGGGTGTGTTGAGGCTGGAGAGAATGTCACAAACACCACATATGTATTTTCCAGGAAAAGCTTTAAGAGGTTTGTGTTTTTTTTGGATTGCTTTAATTTTTCTTTAAACCTTGATCTTTAGACGTGAGTTTCATTGTTCTACATCATTATTGGGTATAACATGTGTTTAATTCACCAAAGAGGATCCTTTTTTAATACATGCTGACCTATGGATAGGAATCGTAATGTATTTTAAATAATTTTTTCAATATCTTAACGATTCCATTAAAATCATTTTATGACTTCAAGCCATTGGATTTGTATTTTGATTTTTAGTGTTTTCTGTTGTGTTTCTATGTCAGGCCCATCGCTCATCTGCCCTGTCCATCTAAAGCAACTCTGGCTGTGCGCTGCTGCCCAGTCTTTTATGAACTTAGGACCATGAAAGCTGAAGGTGCACATCATATCCTTCCAACATTGCTCTACTGAAAATGAATGTAGTTTTACATGAAATTAAACTCTGTGCTCTCCTTCTCTATATCCTACAGATGGTTCACTGAAGCCAGTGTCAAATACTTTAAATTTGCCATATCGACTGGTGTTCGCAATTGCATCAGAAGACTCAGTCTTCTTTTATGACACACAACAAAAACTGCCATTTGGATATGTGTCAAACATTCACTACCACACACTGAGTGATCTCAGCTGGTAAGACACATACACACATGATGGGGTTTACAGACCAGTCGTCTAGTTCTACCACTATTCAGTGCTTTGAGTGCAATGCATTTTTGACCAGTTGTGGAAAATGATTTCAGTTGTGTTTGTTCTGCATGATGACAACTGAAATCCTCTATTCACAAACTTTGTCTAGGTGTAGTTGCATGTAATGTGTTTTGTATTGAAATCTGTAAAGAGAAAAATATATTTGGAATTAAGAAGGTGTGAAATGGAGCACTTTGGGTTTACGAAGCAAGTTCTACAACCGCGCATTCCGGTCTTATGAAATAACATGATACTTTTACTTTAATACTTTTGTTGTGTTTATATACTAACCCTAATTCCCTACACTGCTCTGAAGCTCCTCCATCTAAGTCCAATCCAGAGGCTGACTGAAAATATATGCGTCTAGGTCTTATTTGCACAAATCTTGACAATATTGGCAGCATTAATGGAGATAAGCATGGCTCAGTTTCATACCTGCATCAAATTAGCTGCCTAATAGCTGTCAGATCAGCTTTGGATTTGCCGATATAGCAAATTAAAGAATGAACGTTATCCACGATGCAACGGATGTGATAAGTGCCAATGGGGGGATTTTGGCCAGGACACTAGACTGCTGATGCAGCATACCATGTGAGGAGTCATTTCCATAAAGTAAACTCTCATTCGCCTGCAAGTTTGTACAACTACTAACACAAATAACTTTATACTGACTTGGTCTAAAAGCACAAACCTTCTTGTACTGTAATGCAGGTCTCGTGATGGCTCCTTTTTGGCAGTGTCATCAACAGATGGCTACTGTTCCTTCGTGTCATTTGAAGAGGAGGAGCTCGGCACTCCGTTAAAGGAGCGACCTCCAATGGAGATGGTGACCCCAGCCTCCAATGAGAAAAAGGGCAAAAGAACTTCAGCCAGTGGCAGGACTGCTTCCCCAGTGCCCCGCCAGGCCAACACACCAGCTGCACAGGAAAAGGAGAAAGAGGCATCTGCTGGCCCTGCGTCTTCAAAGACCCCCAGCATATCTGGTCCAGAAGAAAAACACACACTGCAAGGGCTGAAAACAAAACCTCAACCCAGGCGGATCACACTCAAAACCTTGGAGGGCTGGGGAAAACCCAGTACCACCAAATCACCAGCAGCTGCTCCCAAAACAGCCCCTAACACCCCAAAATCTGCTCCCTCCACGCCTTCCTCCAGCAAACTGCCCCTCACACCCATTACAGCCCCCAGCACGCCGCTTGGTCCCTTCAACTCCAAAAGTACCACAACTCCAAAAGGACCTACTCCCAGGTAGGTGTGCACAATAATGTCTTATGATGTTACAGTGTCCTAATGAGGTATGGGTCGACAAATACGCTAATATGAAAGCAAAATGCTGCACATTGTGACACAGCCAAGCAGAAAATATCTGATATTTAATGTCTGCTTATGCAGATCAGCAGAATTTTGACCAATGAGATTTCACTGTTGGTGGGGCTACTCTGCATGATGCCACAAGCAACCAACAAAATATCAAGTTGCCTGTGGTATTCATGGCGTTAAATTGCGTTAAATCGACAGCCCTAATTTGAACTAAAAATTCAAAGTGCAATTAAAATGGGTGGTGTTCAACTTTTTGAAAGATTACTTTACAGCAGTTTTGAAGGGCAACATCTCTTTGAGAAGCTTCATCTGTGCATTCATGGGCTACCAGTCAGAGAATTAGTTGTCTGGGCAAATACATCACTTTTTGTTGGTGGTTGTGAGTTTAATGTTGGTGTTTTATTACCTTTCATCAAAGATCATATTATTACTTCTCTTTCAGACGAATCTCACTGACTCCTGTTGTGTCCAGTTCCCCCACTACCTCTCATGGCTTTGTTACTCCATTGTCCACAGAGAAAGCCAAACATGGTTAGTAGAGTCATTTGTTGCTTTTTTGTATAGCAAGTTCTGTATCCATCTTATATAACCATTTAAAATGATTGACATTTTTTAAAATGAAAACAAAAGTAATTGATTTCAGAAAAGGACGTTTTTCACATATCTCATTTTTCAGTTGCCTAAAAAACCTTATTTGCTCATATTTTGAGAGAACATGAAAGACCTTATCTATAATAGGTCAGCTTTTTCTGGTGTTCATCACCATATTATCCTACCCCTCTACCAAGAGGGAGGCTTCAGGGTTAGCAAAAAAAAATCATAACCATGGTCCTATAGATATTCTCTGGGAGATATACGATGAGGAGACGAGTCCATTTTTGTTTTTTGAATGTATTTCATTGGAGGAGATACTTCAGTGTGCTGAGTTAACTGTTTTTGTGAGGAAACCGCTCATCACTTATTGATTGGACCACCTGTCTGCTAATCATAAACATGTTTTACTCTTAACAATCTTTTCGGAGTGAACTGTATGTAGGGTTTACTAAGATAAGATTGCTGTTTTAAAAGTGAAGTCATGGTCATGGACGATTTTTCAGAGTTTATATAAAAATACAAACTTTTAAAATTAGTAAGCCTGTATGTTCTTTTTGTTAGCCTATACAAATTTTGCTTAATTTTTATCACATTCAGAATTTGTTTCCAGAGTTCTCGCTGCAGCCGTGGTGTAAATGTTTTTTATTTATTTAGAAATGTACAGTGATCCCTTGGGCTGTGTATATGCATTTATATTTTTCATATTTTTTTTTTATAAAAATCTCTTGTGCTATTCAAATGTATTTCAATTAATATTTTCATTATGATCTGCTTTCAGCAGAGAAACAGTGCTGACACTCACAAGAAGCTAAATGTTCTCGCTCTTCATGTTTTACGCTATTTACTGTTCGCTGCAAACATCACTCATACATGTGCACTCACTCATGATCTAATCTTAACCTCAGGGTCAATCTCGAGTTGAAAGAGAAGGCTTATATTGTGTGGTGTATTACCATTTAAACTGGGTTGGATGTAGAGTTACAGGATTGATTTTGAGTTAGCAAAACCTGAGTTCATTCAACTAGCTTTGTGGTAAATGCTACATGTAATTCGTAAATATCTTGTTTGTCATCACAGAAAGACCATCTCCCCCCAGTGACCCAGCATGCAAACCTCCTGAATCCAAGAGGTCCAAGACTGATGTTCCCAGTGACTCTACCCAGAGCAATGAACACAAAGTGACCACAGAACCCAGCGTCAAACCCCAGCAACCTTAGACATTGAACATTGGTTCATTGTGCCTTTTGTAAAGCACTCACATCCTCAGAGATTAAGTTCAACCATTAAATCAGTAACTTAAATCATCTGAACCCAAGCTGCACAAGTGAATACAAGGACGTATGGAGTCAGGCATGGACTTGCATACTGTTTCTTAAACATGTTTATTTCTTGATTTTCAGTGTTTTTCCGTGAGTATTCTCCTAAACAGCCTGCTTCTCCACGGTTAAATTTGATATGAATTTTATTTAAGCTTATGGACTTTACAGTTGTATTATTACTGTCAGTTTCAGTTTTGTTCATGAAAAACTGTTAAAAGAGGGGAAACGGTTCTTTGTGGAACAAATTGTTCAGATAAATTTATGTGGTTGTGTTGTAAAGAGTTTCTTAAACATTTTGGTTTTTTTAGGTACTTAAGAAAAAGATCTAAATAAGTTGTCTGGGTTCTTTAACATATTTTATCAATTTATGATGTCAATTTAATTTCATTTATAATATTTTATCTTCGCTTTTTAGTAGATCAAGATTAATTTCATAGCATATTGTGATAAAATGAAAATGCAACTTATGATAATTAACAGTATTGCCAGGATTTGTTTTTATTCAATGTTAACATGATCAATGTACAATGTGCTTTCCTGAGGGAAATAGAAATACAGTCATTTAACAGAAAATCTTAAAACATATTTTAAGCAACAACTCCAAAGCAAGAGGGATAGTGTGTAAATGATAGCATACTTGTATAATTAAAAAAAGAAACTAAAATAGTAATAATAAACATAAGAACAATACAATATATTGATATTGGTGACTACATTAGTTACAAAGTTTAACAATCAAAACCTACAGAAAAGCACATGAAAATATTTCCCATACATATTTCTATTCACGAAAACTGATACATTTGGAACACAGAAGAACATCAAACACAAAGGAATCAAGACCATTCTTTATAAATGTTCTTGAGTCCACCTCCAGAATGAGGAACCCAGCACCCCAGACTGCTTTAATTGACACACATAACTATTTTCTCAAATCCGAAGGTAATTCAAAACTAACCTGAGGCCACGTCCATTCTAATGCTTGTAAGTTTGAAACCTCCATTTTCAGTCTACTGATGTCATCGTTTTCCAAAGAGGTTATGGGTGCTGTTCATGGTGTAAGAAAAGACTGCTCTAATGTAGATGAAAGGCGTAAACGTAGCGAAAATAATATATATGTATTGCCGAAAACAGTGCTGCATTAAATAACATCTGGTGCAGTTTGAAATGCTTACACTTAAAATGCGAATAGGTAATCCGTTAAATTTAGGTAGTTTTCACTCAATTTTGGTGTGCCTTGTAATAAATCACAGTGTATGTAAATAAAAAATGTATTCTTGACATTACTCTTTTAAAACGTGTGCCAAGACTGCTAGAAAAACATATATTTTTGGGTGGAAGTTCAATGTACAGTTGCCTAAAAATGGTTATCAGTGTATAACGTAATATAGTAAGTATTTTTGAGCTAACAATATTTTTTCTGCCACAAATATATATATATATATTATTATTATTTAATTTTTTTTACTTATGTTTTTTCACAAAGGAGTTTGCATGGCCAAATTCAGTACAATTATAGTGAAAATTCTTCAATTATTTTTAACCCCTTAAAGTGGTGATGAATGAGGACATGCCAGATCTACAGATGTACTATAGTTTGTTTGTTTTTTTAAGCTGTTTATCCACTCATAACTGATGGAAACAGTATGTACAGCTGTAAAAACAAAGCATCTTCTAATGCCTTTCTGCCTCATTGTCTCTGAAAAAGGTAATGGTTAGGGTACATTCTTGGGAGCATCCATGTGAGCATCAAAGATAAATATGAACTGGTGTTTTATTGAGCATAGTGGTATAAAGGCTGAGAGATATCTACAACAGGTGACTTAGTGTTAATGTGAACTCCTAAACCTTAACAGGCACACTAGAAGAGCTTTACAATCATGAAATACTGCTTTATTCTGAACGTTTAAAGAACCATGTTGTGATTAGTTGAGTCATTTTGGACCTTGTTATAAAGAGTTGTGGAGTGTATATTTAATACATGTAATGCAAAGGAGATGTACAGGCTTGAATGTTAGCTTTGCACTGTGTGGTTGGGTTTTGGTCCATTCAGCCTTTCACAGAGCAAGTATAACCAGCTCATATCCCTTTTGACAAGTCATTTTTATTCTATGGACCTGGATATGGTGTCTTTTATAGCCATCTCTATTGCCTATTTCTACTTTTTGTATATTGCTTTTCATAATATGTACTGTGTTGTTACCAGTGTGCAAGCTAAAGTTGACAAGGAAAAGCTATTTTTATTTAATTGTTTTATTAAAATTCAGTTTTTATCCATGATGGTAAAGGCCAATTACAGTAGTCTACAAAGAATATAATTTTTCATGTAATCTTTAAGAAATCATTCTATTGTGCTAATTTGGTTCTC
Organism: Xyrauchen texanus; assembly: GCF_025860055.1. Lineage (NCBI taxonomy): Eukaryota > Metazoa > Chordata > Actinopteri > Cypriniformes > Catostomidae > Xyrauchen > Xyrauchen texanus. The sequence goes on along the minus strand of NC_068293.1, from coordinate 28,155,094 downwards.
AAGACACCAGGGATGTGATAGGAGTGGTGGTGGTGTAGTTGTCTAAGCACCATAACTGGTAATCTGTTAATCAGAAGGATGCTGGTTCAAGCCCCACAGCCACCACCACCATTGTGTCCTTGAGCAAGGCACTTAACTCCAGGTTGCTCCAGGGGGGATTGTGCCTGTAATAAGGGCTCTGTAAGTTGCTTTGGATAAAAGCATCTGCCAAATAATGTAAAATGTAAATGATCAGGCATTTTGATTTTCTTTCAAATCAAGAAGGGCACTACAGCATTTATTTTAATAGAAATTACATTTTGTAACATTAGAAATGTCTTTACTGTAATTCTTGATAAATTTCATGCATCCTTGGTGAACAGAATCATACTTTATTTTTTTTCAAGACAAATGCTCACTGTTATAATGTGTAAAGTTTTATACACACCACATGGCCAAATGTATGTATTTGCAAAAAAAATATTTTTAAAACCTTGAGCATTTATGGTCATTTGCTGCTAAAACATCTCCCACTCTTTTGGAAAGGCTTTCCAGATCATGGAACACAGCTGTGGAATTTGCTCCCATTCAGACACAAGAGCATCAGTGAGCTAAAGCACTGATGTTGAGCGATGGGGTCTGGCTCACAGTATTCTAATTCATACCACTGCTTTAAGGACTTTACTTTTTGCACAGGGGCATTGCCATGCTGTAACAGAAAAGGACTCTCCCCAAACTGTTGCAGTATTGTTGCATTCTAGAATTTTGCTTCCAACTTATTGTTGGATGCCATAGGCATTATTAAGAATTGTCTTACTGGAATTAAGGGTCCTAGCCCAAACCATGTAATTATAAAAAGCCCCAGGCTATTATTCCTTCTTTTCCACAATGCATACTGGCTGGTACTGTTTTCCTGGCATCTGCCTATTCTTCCATCAGACTGCCAGATGGTGAAGTGTAATTCATCTCTCTACAGAATAGTGAATCCTGGCTTTATAAGTACATTTGTACTCAAAATATTTCTAGTATTTGTAGGTGTTGTGGTTGTAAATAATAATACTTATTTACAGGCACATCTTTTAAATCATTACACAAATTATCACTGCATCTTATGTTTACTGTAACGAAGCCACAGTCTTTAAAATTAAAAGCTCATTGGGAGTTATATAAGTTCACATAGAATGATTCATGAAGGCTATTGTTGTTTGTGTTATGAATTTTCCTTTCTAGTAATTCTACACTGATTACAATCGATAACCTTTACCTACATATACATTTATTCATTTAGCAAATGCTTTTATCCAAAGCAACTTACAAATGAGGAATATAGCAAAAGTGATTCATTCTAAGAGGCAATAACATGATAAAGATTTTAAAAATATTTCTGCTCTGTTGGTCCTTACAATGCAAGTGAATGTTGACAAGAACTTTGAAGGCACAAAAGGCAGTAAAAAAGTCATCAATTTGACTCCAGTGGTTAAATCCATATCTTCTGAACAATATGATAGGTGCGGGTGAGAAACAGATCAATATGTAAGTCCTTTTTTAACTGTAAAGCTACGGCAGTCACTTATTTCCAGGGGTTTCAGTACAGCGTAAAAATGTGACGTGGTAGTGTAGGCGTTCTCCTAATTCAAAATTTGCATAGTTCATATGCACTTATATTGCAAACGGTAACAAAAATTATTTATCGTTACTCGTTCTTTACATTAAAATGCTACCGCATCTTTTACAAAATCATCTGCCTCTGTATCATAGTAAAACAACAAAAACATTTACCGATTTCCCTATTTTGTCTTAGATTCTCCATGGCTGTTCCATCAGTTTGCTGTCGCTGTAATGAAAAGCCCGCGATGAAAATATGAAACGCCCGCGGAAAGAAGGCACTATAATGCACATGTGCGCTGACCTGAAATTTGTTTTATGTCATGGCCACGCCCCTTGTGCGTCGCTGTACTGAAACCCCTGTACTTTAGTGAATGCCGTAAAGCTACACTTTCACTTCCACCTTCTGGTGTGGAATTAACTTTCACATTCAGCCACCTACTGGCTGGGGCTTGTCAAAGGTGCAGATTGATTGTAAAAAATAAATAAATAAAAGGCATAAATATTGATTTATTTCTCACCCACACCTATCATATTGCTTCAGGAGATATGGATTAAACCACTGAAGTCTTATGGATTACTTTTTTGTGTCCTTTATGTCTTTTATGGACCTTGTGATTTCTGGTCACTATTCACTTGAATTGCGAGGACCAACAGAGCTAGATATAGAGCTAGAACAGAGATAGTCTTCTAAAAATCTTCATTTGTGTACTGCAGAAAAAAGAAAGACTGTTGTCTCATCTGTGATGTCATGAGCATGAGAAAATGATAAGAGAAGTTCATTTTTGGGTGAACTATCCCTTTAAATGTAGTGGGTATGGTGAGGAGGGAAGTGTTAATAAGGTGTGAGTGCAGGTAGGAGATGGGTGAAGAAGACTTCAGGTAGAGACCTCAGGCAGTTTTCCAACTACTGTTTAATTGTCTGTGAAGGTATCTGTTGAGGTCATTATTGAATGTCAGAAAGGGTTCATTTGTTTACAACTGGATTTTTTCATAATCATTCTTATTAATAGAAGACATTTCAACATCATCATTGATGTGACCACTTGGATGAGTAAAATAATATATTATGTATTTTATTATAAAAACTAAATTTTTATGATGATTTTAATTTAACATAAACAACGTTTTGCTCTTCAATATTATCAAGAGATGTGGAGTTAATACTCTAGAAACAGAGACAAATTTCAAGTTTGTGAAAGAGGAACAGTCTAAATACTACAATACACTGTAAATTGCTATAGGTGATTTTAGTGGAACCAGAGAAGAGCCACCTTTGAAAGCAATATTGATATTGTACTGAATTTATCTGTTATTTTCTCATTGCTCTGTATCTGCAAAAATATCAACTCTATATATAGATGAGAAGAAACCTTTCAACTGAATCCAATGACCTGATTGTAAAATTCCCTTCACAGGCAACAATACAATTTCTCAAAATGAAACACACTTGCAGATATTTTGTGAAATAGGAAGTGTAATTGTGCTGGAAAATAAACTGAATAATGCAACTTCGGTTTTGTGTAAATGAAGCACTGATGCAATAGGCCTACTTTATGACCATCGCACATTGGTCAAATGCATAAGCAAGCCACTTGATTGTTGCCACTGCATCATTGGTTTATTCTGGAGACAATATGATCTATGTTTTGAAAAGGCATTAGTCTGTCAGCATGGGCATAATACAAAAAATAAATATTAAATATTGACTAAAACAAATGTGTTGTTTCACCTGCCCAATACAATATTTTAATTGAGTTATAATAATGTTTGCAATTGACAGTTAGGGATGCATTCAGTAAAAAAATAAGCCCTCAAACAAAAAGTTCCCTCCACAATAATCCTAGTTCGATGTGACAATACAGGATACATTTACCTGAGCAGTTTTTCTCTTTATTAATTTGACAAAATATACGAGAATGGCAATATATAAAAAAATAATAAACGTACCAAACGAACAGAACTATGACATAATCTGTCGAAACACAAAAAAAACGAATACAAATACGACAATGGGTAGTTTTACGAGAAGGCCAAAAATGTAAATCAACCGAACGTCAACAATAGTAGGCTAGTTTCTTTCTTTTTTTTTTTTTTTTTTTTTACAATAGTAGGCTAGTTCTTGTCCTTTTTCATATTGACAAACTTGACACTAAGGTAACGCTGACGTCAACAACCTATCTTCATTTAGGGAAAAAAGTAGGGAAAACAGCTAATTGAGTGACAGCCTCAAGGGCCAATGGCGTCATGCAGAGTCGCTAGTCTTTGAAGAATTCACCAATACGCGCCGAGGAAGGGAGGGGGTAAGGCATTTTGGCGTCGAGGTGAAGTTAGGTTGACAAATGGTAACCAACAGAGGACTACGAGTTAAAAAACATTGATTATTTCATCATTGATCATTGATTATTGGCTTTAACGTTATGTGAACGGACACGGATCACGTTTATGGGATACCGCGGAAGATATTGTTGATTGTGGAGACCGCCTTTCCGTGTTTAGATGTGCTTCAAGAAGACCCCCGCGTCTCGCGCGTAGGTCGCGCGACAGATTAGCTGCGGCGTGCGTTCTAAGACCGAGTTCAAGAAATCACAAGTTGCACGCGAGAAGGGAAGAGCCGCCCGCGCAATTGTTACTCTTGCCTGCGTAAAGAATTGCACACTTTCAATGGATCTCCTGTTATGACGTAGTTGTCGTTTCGGTGTTTATTGACACATTATTGCCTCAAATGCAGTTGCATCGGAATAAAGAGGCCCCTGAAGTACCTGGCTAAATAATAATTTCATATAAATTTTTGGTAGCCACTGTATTTTTGACTGAGTGAGAGAATTCAAGCCATTTGTCAGACCACGATTGTTTTTGTGCATGGTTCAGTTTCACAGTACAACAAGGCAGTTCTATTGGACAACTTTAAAATACCAAACTCGATGTCCCAAATATTTATCTCATTATTTATTTAAATTATTCTCAACTGTCGGGATAGACTTATAGCGTTTGTTTGTGGCGGTTGCTATTCTATCTTGAATTCAGTTTCACATGGATTATATGCAATTTTTCATATTTGATAGGATGTGATGAAACTGTCTGGCACATCATAAGCACCAAAGATGATGGACTTTATTGTAAAATACTTGCATCCTGGCGTTCTGATACAACTTAAGACTGTTCGTCTTATTTATTGTTGTTTATCACCATCATCATAATATTGTTGATTAAGCTTGCTACTTAAATATACAAATTGAGGATTTGCTGTGTGCACTGCATGTCCTCTGAATCTTCTTGACTTTAGTAGAAAATAAAAACTTGAACACTTGAAGGGACAGCATCCCTAATTTCAAAAGCGTTTCAATGTCGATGGATGAACCCAAGCTGATAAGGTCTGCTTTTTACACATAGGGGAAGCAATCATAAAGAAACCTGCACTGTAGGTAAAAGTGTCTTGAGAAGAGAAGAAATTTGGTGAAAATGGCCAGTGAATGCACCTATAGCGCTCCTTATGGTACTGATGACACCGTATGCACTACTAAACTCCCAGCGCGCGAGCAACGGGAACGCGCGGAGATGCATTTGAATGGCGGATGTGCGTCTGTCACGTCTTCTGCCTTCTTCGAGGTCATCGGCGACTCTCTTTACCGTAAGAAGTTGGAGAAAGGTTTCGTCCAGTACCGGGAGGTGCTGGCTGAACACAAGCGGCTCCAGTCCATAGCCGCCTTCCATGAGAAGAGACCGGGCAAGTCGCACCACACCCTGGATGACACGTACAGACTGGTGGCCGAGCACTATTGGTGGGAAGGTTTGTCATTTTCTGTATATCTATTTTATTACACATCCTTGGAAAAAGTCGCGCCGTAAAACAGTAAGGGCACCCTTGATGTAAATCGCTTGTTTATTAGAATTGTAATGAACATGCAACTTGATCGTGTTCTGGTTAAACTTTTGTTCTGCTTGGTGCTAGTAGTTCATCAAGCCCAGAGTTTGTACTTGTCCAAATTTATAGCCGTATTTACACTTCAAAAGCGAAACAGAGGCGGCATGAATGTTTGGATGCAGGAATTAGGGATTAAGGAATGCTGATTATCATGACAAGGGCACAGTTACTGGCTCTGATGCAGCATTCATGCAGAACAAACGCCGCATCAGAGCTGCCTAAGATCTGTCTTTTGGGAAGTCAAGGCTACATTTAAATAGCTAGTGAGTGTTCGTTATTAGATGATGGATCATCCCAGCCCTTTAATCACTAAGCTACCAAGTATTTCCATTCTGCACCTGATCAAGACACTAGGCTTCAAATTAATAAAAATCTCAAATTAATAAAATCTTTGTATTAATTTTTTTTTATGAAGTGAAACACTGACTGAAACCTCTAGAACTGCCTGACCAAACAAACCATTGATTAGAGTTCCACATTTTGAGCCCCAAGTCAAGTAACCATTAGATCAGTGGAAGTAATGATTCCTGACCATGCCATACAAGTAGCTCAATAAAAGCTGTTAAATTTGATATGGAGCAGGTAGCCCCCTCTTGGGTGCTACCATGCTGACAACACGTGACAACCAGTGCCATTTAATTGACCAAGTTACTACCACTAATAATGGAAATAATAATATGTTTAGTTTTTATAGCACTTTCAGCCAGTGCTCAAACATAAAAGTACATGTAAAAAAAAAAAGACAAGCAAGCCAAACATTATAACAACAAACACAATATATTTGGTACAGCCATCAACGGAGCCCAAGTAAACAGTTTGATGTTATTGATCAGCAAGAGTGTGATCCACCAGACTGTCCAAACAGAATGAGTGCAAGTGGAAAGTTAAATTGTCTAAACAAGAGTCCCCTGCTGGAGTCATGAGTCAGTATAGAGTCCAAAAACACTGGTACAATTGGGATGAATAAGAACTAGATGAAAACGTATAGTGCACCTTTAAGTGCCTATTTAGGGCACAAATTAATGACTGAAGCCACTTGAATCAATCATCTGAAGTTTTTGGATCACCTTTTCTGGTGTTTGAGCCTACAACCTTTCAGTTGCCTGCTTCAATCTTTAACATAAGCTACACCACTCCACAGTCCTCAGATCAGATAAAACAATGTCAAGCTTTACCCTTTAATTAATAAGAAGTTGAGTTAAGTGTAATAAACTGAGCTGTCTGTGGGCTGCTTGATAATGTGGTTGTGCCACAAGTAATATAAAAAAAAATAATTCCCCATGCTATAAAAAAATCCTTGTTTGTCAAATTAATCTGATCCTAGACAAACAAATTATCTAAATTGGTATAGTATGCTCTTGTTTACCTCAAGATTGATTGTAATTATGGATTTGATTTAGATGAATTGGTGTTGATGACACCTTTTATCTTGTTTGATCATTTTCGGTATTCATTTATAAAGCTAAGATATAAATGTATTTAAGCACAAATATATATTGATAATGTATAGGCCTGTGTGGATCAGTTTGTATCTTTGTTAGCAAATATGTGGAAAGACGTAACACAAATTTCCAATCCTTTTATTGGTGTTTATTTAAAGACAGATGCTTGTTATGAATTGTTGTTTGTTGCATGAGTCATGTTGCAGCCAAATTAGCTTATTTACACTAACCTGCATTCATAATTTAAGTAAGCTCAAGTTTAGTGTGTGTGTGTGCATATATATATATATATATATATATATATATTACTTTACCACTTTTTCTATTGCAATTGTCTCATTTAGCTGGAGTCTTGGCTGCAAAGCCACCCTTTAAGAGATGATGATTAATGGGCTACTTGTTCTGTCTACGTTATGCTGTTGAAATATTCTCAACTTCTGCTAAATTTGACAAAACTAGTACCCTATCAGGAGGAAGCATAGTTTGCACTCTTAATTCATTTAGTCTAAATAATGTGAAAGTGGAAGAGAATGGGTGATGCACAGAGAAGTTACACACACACACACACAACTGAGCTATATGTAGAGTAAATGAGTGGTGTAAAGCACTTTCTTTTTTATACAATGTCATGTAGACAAAACATTTATCATAAATAATTTTGTGTGTTGTATTGCCTTTCAGGAATGTACTTTCAGGTCAGAGAATTTGTACTCTGTTGTGAGGAATGCCAACGTAGTCAGTCTGAAAGATCAGAGGTAAGACTGGCTTGTAGAACATTGTTATGCATTTCAGACACGATTATGACAGTGTTTGTTGGTTTATTTCCTCTCTGTCTCCAGTGTTCAGATGTGGAACTTATCTCCAGGATAGTGGAATCACATAGTCATGAAGTCTTAAGGAAGCTGAATGGACAACGGGAGGCAGGGCTCTTCTGTGACATCACACTGAAAACTAGAGGTGGCCAGTCTTTTGTCGCCCACAAGGCAGTCCTTGCGGCGGTGAGCGAGTATTTCCAGGAGTTATTTACTGAAATGGACTCGGCCACTAACCCTCAGTCGCATGTTGACCTCACAGGTATGGGTGCAGTACATTTAAAAGTGAAAACATTTTTCAAAATAAGTGTTCCCTTTTTAGAGTTTTTATTTAAATGTTTAAAATAAACATTGAATGTTTTGAGTATCATTTTCATTTAGGAACGCCTTTAATCTTCTCTAATTGATGTATATTGTGTACATTGTCAAGTTTTACTTGTTACAAGGTTTACTTGTTCACAGTCATGGAAAAATCTGAAAGTATCAGGGAATATTAAATTTGTGGTTTACAGGCCTGGAAAAGTCAAGGAATATAATATAAAAATGTCACGGATTTGTGTATATAGCAAATGGCAAAACCCTTATTCTTACTATTACAATTCTGACATTAATTCAACCAGAATCACTTGATTTACATACTCCATTCAAACTTTGTTTTTGAAGATAATTTCCACATTTCTATGCTTCAACTGCAAGAGGGCCAAAAGTTAGAGTGTAGCTTTAAAAGTATTAAGTTTAAGACAGCACAAACTTAATACTTTTAAAGCTACACTCTAACTTTTGGCCCTCCTGCGGTTGAAGCATAGAAGCATAGAGGAACACTATTTTGGTAATTACGTGAGCTGGGCTTTGGCTTGGATCTTCTGCGCAGATGAATCTGTGGTTTGAGGAGTACCGTTGTAACCATGGTTACAGGTGACCCAACTTATTAGAGCGAATGCCACTAACGATAAAATAAGATAAGAAAATTATAAAATAAGAAAGGAAGACAAATACCTGAAAAGTATGTCTTAGTAGGTAAGTAGCCTATCATCAGCTGTTGTTTTGACTTATTGAAAACAATTTAATTTAAAAAATTGTATTCAAAATAAATAACAAGTTAGGCAATGCATTAGACAAAGATTGCTAGTCATTTCAGATAATCATTTCAGATAGAGTGGAAACCATTATAAATTAGCTAGCAGGCAAAAATACTTGGGTAGTAACTGGTTTAGAGATTGCTATTGTTATTATTTTTTATTTATCGTTATATAATTTTTTTTCCATTGTCTTTCCTTGAAAATGAAATCAAGCTCTGCAGAACCACAATCCGTAATAAAATGCCCCATTAGAGTGGCTAATGCTTTCCAATGAACTACTGCACTAAGAGAGCTACCTGGCTAACTATCGATCCAATAAAATATCCTACATTTATTCATTTACATTTAAATGTATTCATTTGGCAGATGCTTTTATCCGAAGCGACTTACAAAAGAGGAATAATACATCATAAGCGATTCATCTTAATGAGACAGTGGTAAGAAAGGAGCTGCATTACAAAGTTTGACTAGCATCAGAATAGTCATATACAAGATAGAGTGCAACAGGAATATAACATTTGTATTTAGATATTTTATGAGTGAATGTTAAGTGCTCATGGAAAAGATGTGTTTTTAGCTGTGTTTTGAAGACAGAGAGTGAGTCTGCTTCACGGATAGAGTTGGGAAGGTCATTCCACCAACGTGGTGCAGTGAAACTGAAAGTGTCTTTGGGCTGGAAAGACAAGTAGAACTGTGTGTCATCGGTGGAGCAGTGGTAAGAGAACCCATGTGCTTGAATGATGGGTCCTAGTGATGTTGTGTATATAGAGAAGAGAAGTGGCCCAAGCACTGAGCCCTGAGATACCCCAGCAAGTAGCCGATGTGACTTGGACACCTCACCTCTCCAGGCTACCTTGAAGGACCTACCTGAGAGATAGGACTTAAACCAGTCAAGCACAGTTCCTGTAATGCCCAGAGTAGAGAGGATGGACAGTAGAATCTGATGGTTGACTGTGTCAAAAGCTGCAGAAAGGTCCAGTAGAATCAGGACAGATGATCTGGATCCAGCTCTCACCTGTCTCAGAGACTCAGTGACAGACAACAGGACAGTCTTAGTAGAATGTCCACTTTTGAAGCCTGACTGATTGTCATCCAGCAGCTTCTTCTGTAAGAGACTGGCAGAGACCTGATTAAAAACTGCCCTTTCAAGTGTTTTTGCCATGAATGGGTTGAGAGAGACTGGTCTGTAGTGTACTTGTGTGGGGTTAAGTGCAGGGTTTTTAAGCAGCAGGGTTGCTCAAGCCTGCTTAAATGTTGTGGGAAAAATGCCTGTAAGTAGAGATGTGTTAATTATGTGTGTGAGTGCAGGTAGGATTGACAGAGTGATGGCTTGGAGAAGGAGGGAAGGAATGGGGTCAAGGTCAGTGTCAGTCAGAGGAGAGAACCTAGAGAGAGAAGAGCTGCATATAGGAGGCAGGTGTTTGAGAGGGTGTGGTGCTGAGAATGTATTGCTGATGGCTGTAACCTTATTAGTAAAAAATGTGACATAGATATCTGCTGTCAGTGAGGTGTCAGACGGTGAAGGGGGAAGACAGATGTGTGTGACAGTGTTTTGAATGTTTTAAATAAGTTGCGAGTGTCTGGTGCCGTTGATCTTGTCCTGGTAATAGGACGTTTTTGCAGATTTAACATTATCTGAAAAAGATGCAAGCAGAGATCGATACTTACCCAGTATCAGACTGATCTTTCCTGTCGAGCAAGAAAAACTCCATCTCTGGGTCGGTTTTAAATCCTTAAAAGATCTCAGAGTCAAAGCCACACAATGTTGTTTCGTGTTTTATTACGGGCTCTGTTGCTTTGCCTTTTTGCAAGAAGACTCTTCTCATTTCGAGGTTTCTTTATATTGAAAAAGGTTGATTCCATAGAAGGTTGTATATTTGAATTATCCATGGTCAATGTTGGTCATGTATCGTTGTGGCTACAAGCTTTCAGCTTCGAACTACTACCAAACATATCACCAAATATATACATGCGCTGGATGGCTGGACCGTTTTTCTTCATTTACAGACATGACATAAACACGCACTGACAATCGAAGTATTCAATTTCCCACCAAATCCGTATGGACAGCTCTAAAATATAAATAATTAATATAGGCTTACCATAGTGAATTGGGGTAAGGTGAAAACATAGTTTAGAAGATGAATTGTTGGTGTAATTGCTCATTAAATACATTTTGTTAATTTCTAACAAAAATATCTTGCATAGTGTAGCTTTAAAGGAATTTAAGATTAAAAGTTTAAAAATCTTCCTCGAATTGCATTGATAGAATTTAACTGACAGAGATGACATCATTGTAATATTTTCATGCATCATGAATTGCAAGTGGTCTTTCTTGCATTTATTTGCATACTAAATTGTGATCAGTTTATTTATTTTTTTCTATTTAACCGAAATGTGTTGATTGTAGTGCACATTTCATTTGCACAGAGCCAAAGCCTAAAACTAAGTTCGGCTAAAACTTTAAAGGGTTTGTTCAACCAAATATAAAAATGTACTTGCCTTTAAGCCATCCCGGATGTGGATAATTTTCCTTTAGCAGAACCGAAATAAAGATTTGTATAATACAATGGTGTGCCATCAGGCCGCTGGCTGTTTGATGGTCCAAAAGGCATATTTAGGCAGCATAAAAGTAATCCACAGTACTCCAGTCGATCAATTAATGTCTTTTGAACAGAAATGATATGTTTGTGCAAAAAATAAGTAGATAATTAAAACTTTATTGCTTCTGGCCAGCAGTCGACGCATCACATTACCGTGGTGTGATGTAACGTCAATAGCGAGTTCACGCGAGAAGTCGGAAGCGCACGATCATGCAACGAACGAACGAACGAACGAACATCATGCAAGAGTTGGATAATTTTAAACAGCAATGGCCATAAGCAATGACGAAAAGCGTTTTAATTATCAATTTGTTTTTACACAAACCTATCGATTTGCTTCAGAAGACATTAATTGATCGACTGGCATCATGTAAATTTCTTGCTGCCTAAATATGCCTTTTTGGACTGTCAAACAGCCAGCAGCCTGATGGCACCCATTAGCTTGCATTGTATGGACAAACAGAGCTGAAATCGGCTTATAAAATACTTAATTTTAGTTCTGCTGAACTGATTTGCAGTTTTGTAAATCTGGGATGGTTTAAAGGTAAGAAAATTATGACAGAATTTCCATTTTTTGTTGAACTAACCCTTTAACACTAATCACTGGTATTTTGTTCAGGAAATCCAAATCTAGTTTTCCTTGATGGAGACGTTTGCACACGGATATAAGACATAACCGTTGAATTAATTCTACAAATCCTTATATGACACAAAATGTAAATCTGCCTCTGCAAACTCTGTAAAGTGATTTCAATATGTTTGTCATAACTGAATAACAATATTTGAAAATGTCATGGAAATTAATTGGCCCAAAGTTGTAGATTAGTTGATTGCCATTAAGCAGACCATTTTTTAAACAAAGAAACTTGCAGAACCCTATATGTAAGGTCAGAAACAAGAAAACTCATCTGGAATTAAGTGTCTTAGCCCCAAAACTCAAAGATAAATTGTGAACACAAATGTGGCAGGTCTAGATCTTTAACTTTCAGACAGACATAGTCATATGACAGGACCCTTATTTTTTGTCCTTCAGGGCATTAATCAACTATCATTTTTTATCTTCTAGGTTTCAGTGAACAGAGCTTGCTTGCTTTACTTGAGTTCTCTTACACTTCGACCCTAAATCTGAATCTGGACAGCTTGACAGAGGTTTCTGCAATGGCTCGTCATCTACGCATGTGGCCTGCCCTTGAGGCCTGCTTGGCTATCAAAATAGAGCGAGAGACTTGTCAGCCATGTTCCAAAATGCACAGTACTGCTGATGAACCAAATAATTCAATGTCTGGGCCTTTCAGGAGAGACCACTCTTCAATTACAGGAGGAAAGGTGGGACTCATGAAGAGGAGAAAGGATGAGGAAGGAGAAGGCTCTGGGTCTACCTGGAACACCCAAGCACATTACAGTGAGCACATTGTTGATAAGGTGTCAGATGAATCTGAATCAGAAACCTCAAACCCTCAGCTCCAATGCCAAGCCCCATCCAATTTTCAGGTTGAGAAAATTTGCTTTCCATGCAGCCCAAATCGCAGAATGAAGCTTATGGACTTCAAATCTCCATCTGGCAAGAGAAAGCCTTTCTCTTGCCCCACATCTTCAGTCATCTCATCATCTCCTTGCACCTCTACTCGTTCTTCCTCTCCATCACGTCGCTTGCTTCGTTCCTCACCTGGTGCTGCCCTTGCTTTGCGCAGACTCTTGCCCAAAATTGACTTTTCCACCAAGAGAAAGAGGAAGTCTTCTGCATACCGGACATACAAGCCCCGATCTGAATTCTCAGCGGCGACTTCCCAATCTCAGGCAACCTCTTTGACCCATGTAACCTCAGCAAGTGTAAAGGAGGAGAATTTGGAGGAAGAGCTATGTAATGTAGTCCATCAGGATGAGGTGCACAGCCCTCGAGCTCAGGAGAAATACCGTCTTCTGAGTTTCCTTGGCTTGCAGAGAAAGTCTCTGGTTCCTGGTCCAGAGGAACTGTCTGGTTGGGGTCAGAAAAAACGACTTAGGAAGTCAAAAGTCAGTGATTATTCACTCACAGCCCGACGTAAACCCCGTGCACAAGGAGTCACATTGGGTTTTGGAACCAGTTTAGGTGCACTTGCAGTAGTTAGTCCTTCTCTGTCCCTCTGTGACATGAGCAGAATGGACTTACTGAAGAAACCAGTGAAAGTAGAGCCCCAAGAACTCTGGAAACAAGAAAGGTCCAAAAAGAAAAGACAGGGTTCTGCAGGGCAAACTGTGCAATCAAGCGCAAGGACTACACGTAGCAGGGCTTTGCTTCAGACAGACTCCAGTATAACTAACAGTGAGAGACCACTCAGACGCCACAATAGAAATCAAGACAAAACACAACTCCTCTCTGCCAAAAGAGGTAGGTTACCAGCACACAATACCTGTGATGCTCATAAAAGGACTATCCTCAGGATAAAACGTGAATCTTCTGACAATGCCATCATACCACCTATTCACCATTGCAATACTGACTTCCACCACCAAGGAATGCAAACTACCAAAGGAACAGGATCAGCACGCAGGGGCCGCCCACCTGCAGATCACACAACAAAGTCGCAGCACACAAAGCGGTACAAACCTGTCCGTCCCACAACCGACAAACCTAAAACTTCAAAACAAATTAAAAGCAAAACAAAATGCAACTACACCACAGGAATGGTACAAGCAAAGCACTGCAGAACTGAAAGAGGAACACAGGTGAAGGAGAACAGAAAGATTAAAGAACATGCAAACAGAAAAGGGAGCCCTAATGTTCAATACAGTGCCATAAACTGGGAGACCAACCATCAGCATCTTCACAGTCGTCCTCTTTATAAAACCATAAAGCAAGAGCCAGCTGACCCCCTACCCCTAACCCAGCCATTCCCAGCCAGCGAACTCTCAGACCTGGGTAAGCGTCAGAGCAAACCACCCATTAAACTGCTGGATCAAGGCTTCCTCTTTGGCTTCTGTCGGTCACCAAGTGGCATCAAACGGGAGGAGGAGAGTGTGGACATCTGCCTTACTCGGTCTGTCTCCCATGGAAGAATTTCCCATAGGGATTCATCACCTGACATGGTGATAAGAGATCGGGTGAGGGCCAGGATTATGCCAGATCGAACAGGTCTAAATGGGCCTCATTGGGCTGGACTAGGGAAAAGACAGACACCCTTTTCTCAAAGGATTGCTTTTCGAGTGAAGACGGAGAGGGATGAAACAAGTGCGTCCCAAAGGTTGAAGGTTAGCAAAGTCCCTCGACACCCCCAGGCCAGCAAGAGGAGCTGTAAAGTGAAGAAAGAACCAACAAAGACAAAGGTAGTTAAAGTTTTTGTCTTATGCTAGTATTTGTTGGTGTTTATTCTCAGGAGTAATTGTTGTATTACGTAAACTTTAAAAAAAAAAAAAACTTGTTTAAGGGAGCAGTATGTGAATGAGACTAAACTTCAAACTAATAATGCTAAACGAGTATTGCATTTGATGAAAATAAACAAATATATATATTTTTTCTTTGTAGAATGTAAATAAGCTGCTTCCTCTGAGCAGTCGCCGTTCCTTCCTATTGGAATCCACCCGACAGTCACGTCTCAAACAGATGAAGGGTCCTCAAGGCCAGGCCTCCAGTGGAGCACATGCTTGCCTGCAGTGCAGGGCCTCCTACAGGGACTGTGATGCACTAATCATGCACCGTATCAGGCACATTGAAGGCAAACAATGGCCCTGCCCGGTATGTATCATGTTCCTTGAGGTCCTGTTATTCTGCTGTATTCCCCCTTCCTAATAGTATGCCTGACCACTGTACAACATTCTCTCAAAACATTATACTGTCACTCATATCCTATCACTGTAATAAGCTTTAAAGTCAGTATATAGATTTTGGTTTGATGGTTGGACAGAGGTGATTTTTCTTATTATAAATGAGTCATCTGAGCTGTGGCCCAGCAGTTAGCAGTTGTGTCTGACACATCGAGCTGGATCATTGCTCATGCAATTTGTCACAATTTTGAATCCAGCTTGCTCTCTCCCCATCATTTCCTTTCTTTATATCTACTTTCTAGTAGCAAAAATAAAACAAACTAAAGAATAATATATATATATCTCAAATTTCTCTCCCTCGCAGTTGTGCAACAAGGCTTTCTTCAGGCAGAGAAATGTGAGGAATCACATAAGGACACACAATCCCAAACTTTACAAATGCCGCCAGTGCATTGCTGCTCACTGAGGTAATGCATATGCACATTAATTAGTCCGTAATAAACTGACATCTTTTAGCAACTTATAACATAATAACAAAGGAAAATGTAATAACTGCACATAATGTTAACCTAAATATAATGCATGTTCTGCTGTAAGAAATAACACTTTGCTACAATGTAAAGTTGTGAGTGTACAGCTTGTATAACATTTGTAAATTTGCTGTCCCCTCAAAATAACTCAACAGACAGCCATTAATGTCTAAACCTCTGGCAACAAAAGTGAGTACACCCCCAAGTGAAAATTTCCAAATTGGGCCCAAAGTGTCAATATTTTGTGTGGCCACCATTATTATCCAGCACGGCATTAACCCTCTTGGGCATGGAGTTCACCAGAGCTTCACAGGTTGCCACTGGAGTCCTCT
The DNA here is from genome assembly GCF_025860055.1 of Xyrauchen texanus. Lineage (NCBI taxonomy): Eukaryota > Metazoa > Chordata > Actinopteri > Cypriniformes > Catostomidae > Xyrauchen > Xyrauchen texanus. Next base: position 28,139,046 of record NC_068293.1, on the reverse strand, counting down.
TCCACTCCTCCATAACGACATCACGGAGCTGGTGGATGTTAGAGACCTTGTGCTTCTCCACCTTCCATTTGAGGATGCCCCACAGATGCTCAATATGGTTTAGGTCTGGAGACATGCTTGGCCAGTCCATCACCTTCACCCTCAGTTCTTTAGCAAGGCAGTGGTCGTCTTGGAGGTCCGTTTGGGGTCGTTATCATGCTGGAATACTGCCCTGTGGCCCAGTCTCTGAAGGGAGGGGATCATGCTCTGCTTCAGTATGTCACAGTACATGTTGACATTCATGGTTCCCTCAATGAACTGTAGCTCCCCAGTGCCGGCAGCACTCATGCAGCCCCAGACCTTGACACTCCCACCACCATGCTTGACTATAGCCAAGACACACTTGTCTTTGTACTCCTCACCTGGTTTCTGCCACACACGCTTGACACGATCTGAACCAAATAAGTTTATCTTGGTCTCATCAGACCACAGGACATGGTTCCAGTAATCCATGTCCTTAGTCTGCTTGTCTTCAGCAAACTGTTTGCGGGTTTTCTTGTGCATCATCTTTAGAAGAGGCTTCCTTCTGGGACGACAGCCATGCAGACCAATTTGATGTAGTGTGATATGTGTGTATATGTGTATATATATATATATATATATATATATATATATATAATATATAAAAAATAAGAGTTAGTTCCGGTCCTCAAATCAGCATGTGAAGTGAATCCGCGTCAGCTAGTGTTTTAATGTACCATTACGGCTCATCACAGCTCAGAGACACAACAGACTGATGAATTAAAGAATGTGTGCTGTTTAAAATGGTGGAGTACATCGCTGTTTCTATAGCGAATTACATTTGCGCACCGGCTACCCCGAAATAGAGAGGAATACCCTGCTTGGACATCTATATTCCACTGAGAAAGCTGACCTTCAAAAAACTGTAAGCATCTCTGATTGGGTGTGGCAACAGGTGATCGCACACGCTCCATCTCTCTCTCTCACACAAACACACACACATACATCCGTCTTTCCTTGTTTATCCAATATTGACACAATTCAATTTTAAATTTAAGTGTTTTAGGTTCACAATATAAGCGTTTCTCAGTGTAAGTTACATTATGCGAACAACATTATTTCATTATGCGCTCATTGTATTACTTGTTGAGAAAATTATTACATCAACATTTATTACATTTGATGTTTTACATTATGTGCAGTTATTACATTGTTTTATGTTATGAGTTGCTACACATCTCAACATTGCCTTAACTGATGCTTTTTTGAATTTAAGGTTAAAAGGCACAGGATGAAATGAGGAGCAGCAACGCTTTGTTTCTTGAAATATTAATGCTGTAAATACCAAGATTCTGTGATGTATGAAAGTGAGGTTCAATTTATTAATGTAAATAATATTCTAATGGTTTCAATTGTGTCTTTTCCATTACAATAATTGTTGTTATTTAAGTAACTAAGCTGAAGTTGCTTTGCAATTAATACAGATGTGTTGAACCAGAACTTGAACCAATGGTGTTTTTTCTCAGGGGTGGAGCCTGATGGTCAAGGTGATATATGTATAATTAGAATTGTGTAGAATGTTTTAAATTTGTTACTACTAATGTAATTACAACAATTGTTAATACTATTGTTATGATTATTTTTTTTATAAATGGCATAATCTTGAGTGCACTTAATGTTAACTTTGTTTTAAAACCTAAGAAAGATGTGGTGGACTGGGATGTACTTGAATTATTGTTGGAGTGGAGCTGATGGACTGCCCTTAATTTGTGGCATCTGGCAATGTTTTAGAAAACTGATTCGTTTTTAAATGAAGGTTGGGTAAATTGGGTTAGTTATATATGACTAGAGGTCATGAAATGGTTGACCTGCATTGGTGAAATGTCATTATTTGGATAAATACCATTTTGTGAATATATTTGTTTGACTACAGCTTTTCAATATGAAACAGTGGCTGTCTTTAGATAAGGGAATCCCAACATGTCTAATGTGACTTTTTTTTCCTCCTTTGGATAAATCCTTGTAAAACTTTTTATGCATCTCTTTCTTTGACATACAATGCAATGAACTTATATGAAGAAGTTTTAAATGTTAAGGTGTGTTTTGTCTGAAAACACAAAGTTTAATATGTAGAATGACCAAATAGCCATATAAATAAATTTTGCATTTTAAAAGTTTGCATTATTTGTATTTATGTTCTTTAGGCTATTTTAATTGTTATACCAAGAAAAAAAAAATGAAGTCTTATATTGAATTTTTAAAATGTTTTATTTTTATTTTATCAACATAGCAGTGGATTTGAAAGATAAAAGACTTTTATTCTTTTCGCCTTGCATACCACTTAACAACACTTAAATGTGATGTTAAAAGATTATCTCAGATATCACTGATAAAACAATGTGACATTGCTGCAAGTTTGGTACCAAATTCCAATGGACTGACCATGAAACAAAGGCACTTAAGCTATTACATACATTTCCCTTGAAAAGTTGCTTAAATTCACACACAGACATTGTCAATATTTTAGTTTGAAAATACACTTAATGTGATGCCTATAGCAAGAATTTGCTAACTGACCTTGAAACAAGTGGTAAAATGCATAATTTGCTGTATACATTCAGTCATGATACAATCACCCTTAAAAACAGGAAACAAAATTTAAATAAGTCTTTCAATGCTGCTCATTTGAGAATATGATCCTGAATGTAGAAGAGAAAATAGCTTCAGGTGTTATTTAAGCTTAGACAGGTGCAAAATGTGTGCATTTTCTGTATGAAAAGTCAAACTTGAGAGCCAGTGAAATGTTTAGCATGATCCTCTGTACTGTTGCAGAGGGCCTGGTAACGCTCATCAGGTAGAGAGTAAACAGACATTGCCTCCTTAAACTCATTAAGTGGGCAGTACACATCACTGCAGCCTGGGATTTGTTGGTCCTGCAGGTATATACAAGAACAGCTTCAAATGGAGACATGCATCATAAAAAGACAACAGTGTATAAAATAATTCAATGACACTCAGGAAATGCAGGAAGTCCTTGTGTTCAATAGAGGTCCATCAGAAGAAGCAAGGAATGTTTGAATAAAAAAGTACTAAAAATGAGCATAGCCAGAGCAATAAATGTATCTGTATGGATCTCTGATTTGTTCCATTTGTGATTTAAAATATTATGCACTGTTTGTAAATCAAGGATATTTAAGCTATCAGAAAGAGATCTGCGTACAGGCATATCATTAATAAAACAATTATGATAATTAACCTACTACAATCATTTATTGTTATAATATTAGGACAAGAGAGCAGGTTTGATCAATATGAATTAAACGCCCTATGAAACAACAGTCTTTCCCTCTCAGATCACCACTTATGGTACTGCTACATAAAAGCCTTTAGAGGCATTTTTCCATTTATTTTTACATCACTGCCTTTTCCTTGCCTTGATCCTATGTGAACCATCTTACCTGGCCAATGTAGGAGACTTTAACAAAGTGCTGGTTAGTTTGACGGTGCTGGTACAGCTCCAGCGTGATGTCAGCAGCATATGGTGGCCATTTCATGTCAAAAACCCCCAAGGCCATGAGACATGGCATCAGTGTAGTGTCATGCACAGAGTACAGGAACAACTTTCTATATTCACAAAAAAACACCAACAACAATTCCAAGTTAGAACTTTTTTCCCACAAGGGGGCATCAGCTCTCAGGTTTTGTAAATGACTGTCATCTGGAAGCAGTTGGGAGAGTGGCCACAAAACACAGTATTTGGACACAATCTATGAATGTCATTGCATTAGATAACAAAATATCAAACTAAAAGTAAATGCAAAATGTGAGATCAGCTTGTCTGTTTTAGTGTTGATGAGACTATTTAACCCACCTGTCTGGATACGAGGTTATGCCCTGAACTTTGTCCTCTATATTAGTTATGAGTAATTGGAAAAGAGGACCCACACACATCTGTAAATTCTGCCTGAGTACAAACACAAGCACATAAACATTTTAACAAATGGATTAAACAATAAACCTTTATTAAACTCCTAGAGGCTGCCACTTTTAACCTATAACAGGATTCCTCAGACCCTCACCTCTTACTGGGCTCATAGATGTGATTGATCATATCTACAGCTCTCTGCTCCACAATATTCCTCCAGTGCTCAAGAGCTGTAGGAATCGGTAGGCCATGGGTCTACAATAAACATAACAGAATGTAAAAACACATAAGAGTTATGTATTTGAGAAACAAAGCCAGCACAAATGTATCTTTATGCACCACTTGATGTACCTCTCTGGCCACCATGTCATCTCTAATGAGAATGAAGTCAAGGCGTTGATGAGGGTCGACCCCTAATGCACACTGGATGCTTTGCAAGTCTGCTGCAATGTCTGGAAGTGTGGATGACTCCGCCCAGCGGGGACTTCAATTCATGCACCACCAGCCAAACACAGACATAGAGACTTTGAACCAATTATAAGCCTTTATTGATCATTTATTTCACTATACTAAATGTGCAATAGACTTTGAACATGCAAAATTACAATGCAAATGGCCAACATGATATGATGTCAAGTTATGGAATTTCTGTTTTTAATAAATCATAAACAACAAATAGATTAATACAAAATGAAAATTACATTTGTTATATTCATATCATTAAAACAGAGCAGTACCCAGTGAGCAGCCCGAGCAGCTTGCATCCATGATAGTTGGGGTATAGGACTTCCTTCTCTGCCTTTTCAGTGAGGATGGACACAACACCTAAAAGGAGGAGAAAATCAAACATTGAAATGCAAATAGAGCAGTGTGTATATTATGCTTATCTTATCCACTATGCTACCAAACCGCACAAAGAGCATAACGGAGTTGCCACATTACCTGCTTGCTCCTGTTGGAACAGTCCTGCCACCAGACACTTGGCTGACTCAATGGTGCGTACAATGTTAGTTGAGCGAATGCTATAAAAGAACAGCAGAAATACCATCTGATTCAGATTAGTTATGCAATTTATTAAGTGTGGCTTATGTGTCCAGGTCTGCAGTCAACATGTAGGTGAATTCAGGAATGAGAAGCTGGACTTAAAGTATTCTTGTTTTGAACTCACTAAACTTCTTTAGGGTTGAAAGAAGGTGTGAGGAAGGGCAATTCCTGTATGTATCTCTTTCGTAGCCTCACTCCAAGATCGTAAAGCTGTTCCATGCCCACTGTGGTCAGCTGCCCAGGATAAGTTCCACCCTGAGCAATGAGGAGTTAAAAGTCAGTGCCATTCTGTTTCTTAATGTGACTACCTGGCATGATTTTCAGAAAACCACATTTAAGTATGCTAAAGTTTAGATGATGTCTGGTATGATTCTGAAATGTACCATCAATCCACCTCATTCTAAGCCTGCACTTAATGGGAAAAGTGAACATATGTCCATTTAAAATGGAAAAAAACCATTAAAACTGTGCAAAAACAGTTACATATAAGTCACAAAACCAAAGGCTAAACTTATTAGGAATCGAATGAGGATGATGTCTATGGATTCCTTGGTTCATGAAGATTTTTTGACAATACCAAACTTGAGGGAACAAATTTCCCTGAGGGAACCTGAGCAGTATGAAAACAGTGCCACCTATAATTCAAAAGAAAATTGTCAGTTGGCATGGTTAGCATGCTACATGCTATTAAAGCTTGGCATCCTAATCAAATGATTTTAAAATAATCAATTATGGTTTTAAAAATGTTACTTCCATTGACCATTGAGTCTTAATGTTGTGCTTACCAGAACATTGGTCATACTTCACTCCAAATATACTGCTTCAATTCAAAACCACTTAGCTGGACTATTGTTCAAAAGATTGGGTGTTCAAAAATTGTACTTCTGTTGACTTCTTGTGTCTTCATGTTGTGCTTACTACATCGTAGGCCGTACATCACAACATCATTTCAGCTTCAGTTCAAAACTACTTAGCTGAACAAAATGTTTTCAGCATTTGTTTTGTTCTCTCACCTTGGTATGTCTCTTTCGTGTGATTTAGACTTGTCAATTATGTGCCGAAGTGGTAAAAGCTCTGGACTATAGTTCAAAAGATTAGGTGTTCAAACCCTGCCTTAACTAGTCTTACTGTTGTGCCTCGGTTGAACTAGAGCTCTTTGCATTGTGCTAAATGAATGAAAGTGGGGCTTGACACGGATCATTGCTGCTTGTAGCTATATTTCTAAGCCAGTTCCCCTAGAAGTCACAGTGGTGGACTTGAGTATGAAAAACACATATTCCTTAGTCTTAGTCCTAAACACAGAAACAACTCACCGTCAATATTTTGGCCCTATAGCTGTCCTCAACAGGAGCTGGGGGTCTGGGCCCTCCCTTCAGGTCTGTAACCATATAGTCTATTTTAGTGTGAGTGGGAGCTTCAAGCAGCTCAGGGACCCATTGTGCCTAGGGATGCAGAGACCATGCATATATTTGGCATCAACATACATACTATTATAGACATACTGTATGACACTGCCAGTATATGAATAAAAAAGCACAATGAAGAGGACTTCAGGCCGAAAAATGATTCTAATATGTTTAAACATTTAAGAATCATTGACTGATTTGTGAGTTCTCTACATTTTCTTTTATTTTTATCCTTCCTCCCTCCTACTATATTATTTAAAAGGTTTAAAAAATACAAAATAAAATAAACCACACAACACTGAAATTTGGGGAACTGAAGATTGACTAATCAGCCATTTTACCTCCAACACGTCCGGTATAGATTTCAGTGGCGTTCTCGCCCCATGTCTGAACAAAACTTGAAGTAATTTAAGCTCATATGGCGATGGTTCTGTTTTATTCTTCTGAGACCAGAACATCGAGCCGAGGGCCACTGAACCCAACAGACCTACGCGAGCCCACATGACGCACCTGTGTGGACATAAACACTGTTATTACTTATATGCCATAAAGAACAGGCCAGAAGTAATAATTTTCTGCTTACATGTAGTTAGACCTAATGGAAGTGCTTCTTAATGGTATGAAATATATATATAGTTACTATGGGGAGTAACAGAATACATGTAACGGGAATACGTATTTATAATACAAAATATAAGTAACTGTATTCCACTACAGTTACAATTTAAATAATTGGTAATTAGAATTCAGTTCCATTCAAAAAGTATTTTGATTATTGAAGAGATTACTTTGCATTTTATTGTCATTTGTTTCATTTAATATTTAGTCATTTCAGATGGAAAACATTTTTACATATACATGATCAACTTCCTCATGATGTGTTACATTCATACGAGCAGACAAAGAAGTAAGTTTGAAGTAAGTTTGTAGTAGAAGAAATATAAATAATCCTTGTGTAAATTGTCAGCTTTACGCTAAGCTAAAATGCTATTTCTAGCCATTACATGCATATTACCAGGCATGATCATATTTTTTTTTATCAAGAAAATTCATGTTGGATAATAATTTCTTTTTTTCTAGTAAGACCTTTGATATTAGGGCAAAAATCATATTCTTGATAATAGTTTTTGTATTGTTTTCAGGTAGAAATATATACAAATCCTTAAAACAAGATACATTTTATTTATCTTGTTTTAGAATCAACACTGCATAAGATATTTAGGTTTTTCAGAGAATGTATTTTTAACATGTGGATTTTGTCTTACTGTACAGAGTTTTTAATAGTCAAAAGAAGTGAAAAAAAATCTCCAAATGCTGAAGAAGTAATCCAAAGTATTTAGAATATGTTACTGACCTTGAGTAATCTAACAAAATACATTACAAATTACATTTTACAGCATGTATTCTGTGATCTGTAGTGGAATAAATTTCAAAAGTACCCTCCCAACCAGTTTAAATAGGCTATTAGGATATTTTAAAGCCATCACTACAAGAAATTGCTGTGGTGTAGTTCAAAAAGCTATGGTGGTGGCGCTTTGATACTTGTTTTGTGTGTGATATACACCGATCAGCCACAACATTTAAACCACCAACCTAATATTATGTAGGCCCTCCTCGTGCTACCAAAACAGCTCCAACCTATTCTTCTCACCACAATTGTTCTGAGCAGTTATCCGAGTTACCATAGACTTCGTCAGTTCAAACCACTCTGGCTATTCTCTGTTGACCTCTCTTATCAACAAGGCATTTCCGTCCACAGAACTGCCACTTACTGGATGTTTTTTTTGTTTGTGTAACCATTCAGAGTACATTTTAGAGACTGTTGTGTGTGAAAATCCCAGGAGATCAGCAGTTAGGCCGTGTGTCCACCAAAGCATTTTTTTTGCCAGCTGAAAATGCCAGGCGCTCTTCTGAAAACGCGCAGCTGGGAGCACTTGAGAGCGCTTTGGAGGTACAGCGTTTTTTCAGCGGAGACGCTTTGGTTGCTATGATACGGAATATCCACAGAAGTAATGTGTTGCAAGTACCTCATTTCGCATATAGTTTGTGTTATCAACAAATACTGAATGTAAACATTTCAGAACAAGGTAGAGTACTTGCTCTGGCCCTTGCTCTGGATGAAGGGAAGGCTTCATATTAATATTGTGGTAGTCAGGGAATGTTATCTGGTACAGACATGAATACTCAAGAGACCAGCAAACTTCTCCATTGTTGTTCAGTCATTGTATAAGTAGGATGTGACGGTTGGTCGGTGTGGTATTTGTCCCACCCCTCCTCCACTGTGATTGGACGGCTGGTTAAAAAGTGGTAGTGACAAGTGCTGCGTTTTATCCAAAGCTGAACATTTTTCAACTCTTGACGAGCAGAAAAAAAAAAGCCAAGCGCACAACGCTCTGTGTGGATTAGATGTTCAGCCGCTTGTCACACTGCTGGCTTTTTAAAATATGCAGCAATCCCATTGGAAACGATTTTAAAAATATGTTGGCCTCAGGAAAAAAACGCTTTTGTGGACACGCAGCCTTACAGAAATACTCAAACCAGCCCATCTAGCACCAACAATCATGCCACGCTGCAAACCACTGAGATCAATTTTTTTCCCCCATTCTTATGGTTGATGTGAACATTAACTGAAGTTCCTGACCCATATCTGCACGATTTTACACACTGCACTGCTGCCACACGATTGACTGATTAGATAATCGCATGGCATGATTGTTAGTGCCAGATGGGCTGGTATAAGTATTTCTGTAATTGCTGATCTCCTGGGATTTTCACACACAACAGTCTCAAGAATTTACAAATGGTGCCTAAAACGAAAAACATCCAGTGAGCGGCAGTTCTGTGGACGGATCTGCTGATGATAGGTCAACAGAGAATGGCCAGACTGGTTCAAACTGACAAAGTCTATGGTAACTCAGATAACTGCTCTGTACAACAGGAGTGAGAAGAATATTTTCTCAGAATGCTATTCTGAGATGCGGGTTGGTGCTCTTTTAGCGGCACGAGGGGGACCTACACAATATTAGGCAGGTGGTTTAAATGGTGTGGCTGATCGGTCTATAGGCTACTTTTTTAATCTCTTGGATTTCAATTTACAAAGGTAACATGTCGGTTCTTTATTTGCATCATAATATGTCAGTATACTTCCATCAAGCTCAAGTCCATGACTCAAAACACAGCAATTTATGTCTCGTTCAGTTATGCTGTCTGTCATATCAGCAAGTTTCATGCACACACTCTCGTAAACGCCACGCACCCTGTAGTAGTATGAATCAACAATGGAAAGTAAAAAATAAATGTGCTCTAAACAAACGTCCCGTTAAGTGTCACCAACCTGCAGGTTTAGATCCGCCACTTTTTAGATTGGACCCATTCCTTTCAGACAGACTGACGATTACACCAGTTGACAGTCAGGCAATGATTCATTCTGGGATGTGTAGTTGCATTGACTAACAATGCTTGGGTAAATTCAGAGTTGTGAAACTACATTTCCCGAGTACATCCCGGAAAACGTCTTGCGTTTGTTCAACACCGTAATAATCCTATGCAGGACGAATTAAAAATATTACGGTAAATATATACAATATTACCCCAGTCTAGGAAAACTGTGCAAGATTGATGGAAATTGTAGTGACATTGCATAGAATAAATTCTGTCTGTCTGTCTCTCTCTGTCTTTCTTTCTGTCTGTCTCTCTCTGTCTTTCTTTCTGTCTGTCTGTCTGTCTGTCTGTCTATCATGTCAAATAATTATATCTAAACTATACTTTTGTATATACTCTAGGCTATATCAGTAAAAAACAACAACTCTAAAGATATTTTTGAAGTTTTTTTTTTTTTTTTAACACATTTTGTTTCTGATCACTATGGGGCAGCATTTCTCAAGTTTTGTAAATGACATTTAGGTTACTATAAAACTGATTTGCAAAGAATAGAGCAAATAGCAAAAACAACTACAACAAAAAAGCCACCACACATGTATTTTATTATTGGAATTTTTATTTCATACTGCCAACAGATCAAAAGAAAATGAGACACTATGCCTGTGCAATCATATGTGAGAAATGACGTGAAATAAAGCTCAGATGTCATGCATTGCAAGGATAAAAAAAAAATCAAAGAAAGTTCAGATCAACTCTGATATTTAGTCATATATGTTACTTGTTTCTAATACTGTAAAACTCCCCAAAAGCAATTAGCAGATTGAAATACAGCCAAACATTATAAGGAATGTTCCGCAAGGCCAGTCATTTACCTGAATCGTCAAACAGAGCTAATGAACATCTTAACAGATATGACCTTTCTGAAACCTCATATCATTATCGGAAAACTCCATATTAACACACTCACACTTATTGCTTAGCAGGCATATCCATGAAAGTGCTTAGATGAAAACAAACCGGCTTTCCATTAATAGGAAGAATGAAGTTATGATTATCTTGTGGATAGTAATGCATTTGTGCTATATTCAAAATACTAAGCTTTTATTTTAAGTTAAGCATGTTTGTTCTATCCCTCTTCGTTCAGATAGGGTCAAATATTTTATTATTCACATCTAGAAAGAACAATGTGTTGTAGCACAAGAGTTTTGATCTCTTTCTAAAGGCACTTTATTGATGTCTAAATATAAATAAATTATAATTTGGTGCCTCTGGTGTCATATCTGAGTTTGTAACCAACAGTTCTCATGTGTCAATAATTCACATGTTTAGTGGTGCTTTCCTGCTTACCAGATCACACAGAAATACATATAATAGCACTAATCAACCACACAAAGAAGTGCAATAAATTGCACAAATTCACTTATGAGATTCAATTATAAGTAGCATACTTGCATTAGGTCAGTGTCTCTCTTCTATTGTCATTTTATTCCCAATCACACTGCATTTTATAAACCTTAATTGAATCATCCCACACACAAGGCATGGCATTAGGACAGAGCCCAGACTACAAAAGCCAAAATCAAGATTTTAACAACAATATGGTGTGATTTTAAAATAGCATATCAGAATCTGCAGGATCATGATGCAAACATTATAAGTTTGCAAAATCACTTAAGAATGTAACCAAGGTCAGTATCAGTAGACCTGTCATCTTCCATCCTTCCATCCAGCCTGTTAAATCGACATTCACATCTACAACTACAGTTTCAGTGAAACCAGATAAAATGCTCTGATACAGATCATCTGCCTTGCTCTCTCTCTTTATCTTATTGAACTCTGTTTAATGGTTTTATTTATTACCTTCTTACCCCTTGCACTCTAGAAAAAGCTGGCCAAATAAATATATAAAAATATGCACACCTTTCAGTTGCATATCTCTCCTCTTAGTGCATCTCTTCACATCTCACTGCATCTCTTCCTCTGGGAAAGCCTTTTAAAGACCCTTAAAAATATTGGGGGGAATTTTAACCATGATTGTTGACCAAATAAATTTTTATCTATTATGTACTCAGTCTTTCACATCTGGGAAAATGGACAAAAATACTGATGTCTCATCTTGCACTACACTGGTTTGTGTCCAATCATGTTCTCTAGAATGAGAATTTTACCTATACAACAGACTAGTTAGTAGTAAATCATGCTTCATTGCTGTGATTTAAACTAAAGCCTATTGGCCATTTACAGTAAAAAGAAAGAGACAAGCCCTTCGATCTGACGCCCAAACTTCCTATTCCAATATGAAATCCATCATCACAGGAAACAAAACTGCACTCATGGTGTTTTAATCCACCCTACACAGCCAGATCACCCGGTCTGACCCGGTTACTACTAGCACCACTGGTCTTGCTAAGTCGCCGCTTGTCTCCAAAGAAGCCTGGATGGGAGGACGGTGTGGAGGGGGCGCTGGGTGTCACATCACTCGGTACATGCCCGCAAGGCACCCGAGCCGCTGGGGTCCCAAAGCTCATTCGCAAGAAGTCCTCATCAGGCTCCAATTCATCATGACTATGATGATGCCGCTCGGTGGCCATATTGACAGAGTTCTGCTGGTGGGCCAGATGGTTGGTGAAGGGCTGGAAGGTTTGGTGTATGTGATGAAGATGGTGGTGATGAAGATGTGGAGGTGATGTGGGTCCTTGACTGGACACTACACACTGGTTGAAATCTGGGGGTGGGGTACAGGTTTGGGAAGGGTGTGGTTGAGTGGAGTCAGGACGTTCCATTGGAATAGTTGCCATGCCAGGTTTGACAGTGGAAACAACTTTGCCATTTTTGCTTTTACCATCAATGGCACGGTTTTCGGTGTACTTTCTATGGCACTGCCTACACTGTTTCCAACCGAGGTGGTACAGCTCTACCACACTGAGGAACAGTGACACAGCTGCCACCACTAGCATGAACACAATAAAGACATTTTTCTCTGTTGGCCGTGACATGTAACAGTTCACTGGGTTGGGACATGGCCAAGTGTTGCAATGGTACAGAGCTTTCAGAAAGATTCCATACATCATGTACTGGATGACAATGAAGGTCACTTCCATGACTGAGCGCATCAAAATACTTAGGACATATGTCTGAAGCAGCGCCCCTCTTAGGCGGATCTTTGTCGGTACCTCTATGGCTTTCTGTTCCAAATACTCTTTCTCTCCTCTTCCTCCCTCATTCCCTCCTATAGCTTTCTCCTCCTGCTCCCTCTGCCTTCGTTTCTCTTCCATGTGAACTGTGTGCATGGCATGGCCCATGTAGATGAGGGATGGTGTTGATACGAAGACGATCTGCAGAACCCAGTAGCGGATATGTGCAATGGGGAAAGCTCGGTCATAACAGACATTTGTGCAACCAGGTTGTTTCGTGTCACACATGAAGTCAGACTGCTCGTCACCCCATGATGACTCTGCGGCCGTGCCCAAGACCAGGATGCGAAAAATGAACAGCACAGTCAACCACACCTTCCCTACTGATGTAGAGTGCTCCTGCAACTCTTCTAGAAGGTTACCCAGGAGACTCCAGTCCCCCATTGCTCCACACCAACACTGCTTCTCTATCTGAGACAAAGAGATTGAGATAGAAAGAATGAGAGAGATTGACATTAAGATCACATTCAATAACACCAGAGGTCACAAAACTCCTGGCCTGGTTTCATACAACCCCTCTAGTGTTAATAGTAAAGGGATAGTTCACCCCAAAATTAAAATTCTTGGGGAATTGAGGGGAGCACTGCAGGAACTTAAATAAACATAGGGGTGACTGTTTTAATTTTGGTGTGACCTGACCCAGTTTTCAGGGTAGGTTGGGAACAGTGGCCTTGGCAGGGCAAAGCAGAGCCAGGTGATGCCAGGGGCCCTGAGAACTAGCGCACTGCTTTATCTGTACAGTCCCAAATGGGGTGATGATTTAGACCACAATGCGGCTGTCTCTCTACAACATCACATATGCCACACTCTGTAGTTCTGTTTTTGTCCTGTGTTTATGATGTAGCTTGTAGGACACTGTAATAACTAACGGATCTTCTCAACACAGAAACTGAGATAAAGAAATTACATTGTTAGGAGAGTTCCTCTATGTAAGACAATACTTATGTCACTTCAACAGCAACAACAAATCAAGATAAATATTACAGGATGAAAAACTAGATAGCTGGAACTATATTTTTTAATTTTCAGAAGAAAATGGAAATGGAGCTTGCCTATTGAGGGTGTTTGCACGGGAGTTGCTTTGTGGTTGCTAAGGTGTTCTGAAGGGTTTTTAGTGCACTGCTATGCGGTTTCTTGGTTGTCCTGGATGGTTGCTAGGGTTTTCTTGGCGATTGCTATAGTGGTTGCTTACTTGCCCAAGTCAAAAGTGCCCACCTCAAAGTTCAAATTATGTTCTGGTTCCTAAATATTGGTCCCTCCTTCAGTGCAATTCTATGGGATTTTTTTGCCAAAATGATTATATTCTATATTATTTACTAAACAAAGTAAATAGTAAAACCTGAGCTCCTACCAAAAGGTTCCTCATATCTGTTCCTCTCAAAGGTGTCAAACCTGAGTTCAGGTGTATTTATCTTAGATATTACCATTAACACTGTCCAGCTTTGCTCTGTTTCCCAAAAATAACATCAGTGAGCACTGTTTCATTTCTGTGAACGCTACCAGTCACGTCAATCTGGCATGTAAGAGCTGACCTTAAATAAGTCACTCGAGATTCCAATCATTCCTCAAAGCGTCTAGGTTATGCCCTAATTGTAATTCATAACAGCCAAAAGGTTGCTGTAACAATGCAGTAGGTGTTTATTGTGTGTCTTGCTCTGTCTGACACACACACATGTTTTTTTTATCATGATGGGGACTTTCCATTTAGGGCTGGGTTTCGCCAGCCACCTGTAACGAATGTGTGGGAAGCAGGAGCAGGCAGACAGGTGGGTCAGATCCAAACGCAGTTTTATTTACAAAGACAACTAAAACAAACACAGGAACAAATGAAAGTCAAATGGGAAAATTAAACTAAAACACGAAAGACATCCAAAGGGGTACGAAGGTTGAGAAAACATCCACGGAGGGGCAAGGCAACAACGAACAAACATCTACATACACGTGAGCGAACATTAGAACAAACAAGAAACGTCAACGCACGACAACCGGAAGGGAAAACTGCGGGGTTTCAATAAAGAGAGACGGTAATGACAAAATGACAGACAGGTGCAGACAATAACACACTGACAGGGCCGGAAACGACGGGAAGAAGGGAAGTGTAGTTTTCACGAAGACAGTGAAACACGGGCGGACAACAAGGAAGACATGACAGGAAGCGTGAGCGGTAAAATAGAAAACACGGAGTGGACAACAAGGGAGCGTGACATGGACGTGACTAGTGACGGGTGAAACAGGAAACACGGGGCAGACGACACGAAACACGGTGCAGGTGAGCGAGACCGTGACACCACCTCACAATACGGCACGAATTGCACTACACATTACAATTAAATTTATATTGCGATACATCACAATATCATGATTCGATTTCAATCAGAGACTATTTATTTAGAAGATACGGGCCACTTCTCTTCAAATGAATGGAAGAAACTGGAATGCCCAAACAAGAGTCTCTAGTGCTCAATGGTCAACAGATGTAGAAAAGAAGTCTTACAGATTAAAGAGCCAATCACCTTTTAAATACAGAAATTGCCTGTCAATCATCTCGAGAACGCGCATGCGCATTAGCTAAACAAGCTGGGAAAATTTAGTTTTTTTTGTGTAATCTGAGGTAAAGAAGCACAATTTATGATACAAGTGTTGTCAGATTTTCCTACTGATTTGATATATGTCCATTGATTGTAATCTTAACCAACTGTTTTTGAGATTTCGATGTTATCCCATTCAAGTAGAAAGGAGCTGCACTGGTATGACTGGAAATAGTCTCCCGGGAGGCACTCCAAAGATGGCCGCCAGTGGACTGACTTGCTAGAAAGACTTTGATTTCAATTTTGCTTTTAATTTAAATTAATTTGGGAATGTTTCATTCATAATGTCCATTTTGCTTACATACAGTATGAAAGAAATGATCTTTCAGCTAACGATGTTATGACATAAACAGTTTTTCATTATTTTTGGTGACATTTTAGCTTTTAAATATAATATAGTCCATGTATTACATCAATAAATATGATGTATTGAAATTGCATATATTATTTTGCATATATACAGTATATTGTTACATGCTTGTTGTTTATATGCCTAATTTTTACTATTTACAAGATAGATATGTAGAACAAGTGCTAAAACGGTACTGTCCCTTTAAGACCTAGTAGCGAAGAGTGACAGTGGTGATTGTTTGGGCAAAAGCCTTCTTTACAGCATACATGCTCTGTGTGATTAGAATGAAAGTTTATTTTGTTGTTTTTGATAAATAACAGAACAGAAAGATGATTTCAAGAGACATTATTAAACAACAAATAGTTTGCTTGGACCTAGTCTTTGGACTCAAATCACACAGAAAGAGTCAAAGCTTTTACTCTCAGCGTGAAGTGAGAAGATCTCGGTGCTGAACTTCTTCTACTCACTCAAAAACTGGTGAGTGAAATCTTACCAAAATATTTCCAGCCAGTGGCTTTTTTGTAGCATATGAGAAGTATTTATACACATATGATTGTAGGGGATTGCAGATAGAAATAAAGAGCGATCTTGTCATTTTAAGAATTGAAATTGGGATCGTACAAATGAAGAACGCGTGAGAGACGTCCAGCATGTCCGTGAGAGAAACTGTGAATAGTGCAGGATCAGTTTCAGTCTCTTTCGTGTCTCATAGAAGCATTTCTGACTGCACTGAAAATATCATGATATATCACTATACATGGATCTAAGTATCGATACAATATGGTGAAAAAACTATTGCGATATATACATTTTTGATTGTATTGACAAAGCCCTTTTTCCATTGAATTTTATTGTTTTTATTGATTTTAATCATGAATGTAGGCAGTGGTTAAATTGGCTTTTGTAGGGAGGGGGAGCCCTTATTTACGGTGAATGGTCATCATTTAAAATCCCGCCGTAAAATGACTTAATGTGTTTTTACACCAAAGGGGCTCTTTTTCCAGTATTAATGTGTAAGTTAGGGTTGAGTAGTTATTCAAACAAAGACAAATACTTTACAATTCACTTATTTTATTATTATTTTTTATTTGTGCAATTTAGAAACGTTGAAGTCCCTTTGCACCTGTATGTTAATGTAACTCTTGCAGTAATTATTTATCATATTCATGCTGCCTGTGTTATTCTGTTGAGTGTTGAAAAAACATCGAGGAGAAACGCATCATGACAAGTTTTAGAAAGAAAAAAAAAAAAGAGTAAACTCGTCCGCTTTGCGACAAACATTAGTCGTTCTATACTTTTTTTTTTTTTTTTATTATTATTATTAAAACTGAATAATAAATTAACAGGGAAGTAGAGATGGCAAAATAAATGTATAATCTCTGCCTTTATTGAGTTTTGTAATGCCTGATAGAAAATTATCTATCTTTGAGAGCAATATAATACTTTAGGCAATTGCAGAATAGTCCCATTAGTCACAGATACACTTCAGAAAATTGAGTACACAACTATTTCTGGGCTTAAAAGTTACAACAAACCAAATCAATGCAGAACATCGTATCTCAAAAGCATTACAATGTGGCCCCCTATGCACTACTTAAAGCCCGATGTGGCCCCTTTACCAAAATAGTTACAAATATTAATAATTACACACATCACCTTTACAAATTTGTTTCAGGATTTTACACGAGTAAAAGTAAAATGTTTCAGTTTCATATGAAATACTCTAAAGGTAGAATTATTAGAATTATTATTAGACATCAACAGTGGCCGTTTAAAGTTTCAAGATGTGTTTCAGCTAGTATTTATTTTTCATAAATACATTAATTTATTATTATTATTTAAGACTATAGCACACTGACCTAACCATGGTAATGAGGAGCCTTTCCTTCTGTGTAATATGTGTATAAATATGTAATATTATGTAATAAATGAGATAATAATGGGCCCATATTAAGTACAGTTTCTGTAGATTTTGACATCAACAACAAAAATAATGTCACATGATGCATGTCCTTGTACCGGAAAACCATGAACAAATCTATGCAACATAAAAGGAAATGCAACCCAGGATACATTAAATACAGGTTATGTTTAATCTATGGCAGGACGACACAGAGGCGTTTCCAGCATTGAAGGACATCCGGGGCTTAGCCCAGACCATTTTATTTTCACACTAGCAACCACTTCCCTGTAGTCCAAAGCTGGTGAGAGGGTATTCTTTGAGTTTTGCTCTGGCTGGGCCTGTTTCTACAGTTCCTAAATCTTCCACTCTAGTACTATCCTCAACATCCTCTCTCCTCCCTGAATCATCTGTGATGCAAAAGAACAGATACAGCACATAACTTATTGCAAATCAGCTTCAAACAACTAATTCATCAAGTGCTACATATTTCAAAGTGTAGACCAATACCATTGAAGAAGAGCAGATCAGTGGGATTGCCCTTAGATCTATCATGATTCTTGAATTTTCATGTACATTAACATAAAGTCATCACAAAAGAGTTATATTATAGTGAGTAAAGTGAAGCAAAAAAAATTTTTTTATATAAATAATTTCTATTTTTTGACATAAATAGTCAAAATCATGTATAAGATCCTAAGTTAAAGCAATACATGAATGATTTTAGTCTAAGTTCATTGACACACCATGGCATCGAACTGTATATAATTCTCCATGTTCATCTGTCAAAATCCTTTCATTAGGATCACTGAGATAAACAATGTTTCACTTTTAACTTTCTCTAAAGTAAAGTGACTGATTAATTGTTACCAGTTTCCATGCCTGATTCTGGCACATCTTTGCTACCCTCAAAGTGTATATTTACTACAAACTAATATCACAAAACAAGTCACACATACATTTTGTTAATGCTTATTGGTTATCCTTAGCGAAAACAACACCTGATAAACAAGAAAATTATGCTACGAATGGGACTCGAACCGCGGTCGACGGCGTGAGAGGAGATTGAACTAACCACGAGGCAGGAGGCCATAACATATCATAATAGGCGGTAGTGGATGTCTTGAGGTTTAGCCTACTGTGGGTGAAAGCCAGCTAGATGATGATTTTTTGACTTTAAGGACAAAAACAAATGAGAATTCTTACCCACTGACTTCTTTCGGAAATTTTAGAAGCCTCATTTGCTTCATTTTTGCTGTCTTTCCTGCTAACTGCTGTTAACTCGCCACTAAGTAACGTTAGTTGACGTCAGCTCCTCCCCTACCTGCTGCATATTCAACAGAGAGGAAGAAACGGAGTCGCCCATAGGCTACCGACTGCAAAGGAACTTATTCTATAGGCTAGATTATGCCTATGTCTATTTTTACAGGCTGTATGCAATATGTGCAGAGCCAAAACACAATGAAATAAGGCAACTTATGATTTCGGAGGTTTACATAGGCTTTTGTCCGGTTTCATATTTGTCAGTCAACTTTTCAAAATTCATTCGGGGCTACACTCAAAACATTCAAAATCGGCTGCCGCCGCCTCTGAAGGAGACGGAGCTGAGCTCCGTCAGGGTGTGTTGTGGACCTGAGGAGGCGGAGCTGCGCTCCGGTGCGCTCCGGCCCAATTTAACCTCTGAATGTAGGTGATTTCAGGTTTTACAATCATTTTTGACAATTGGTCCCTACTACTGTATGAAGGCAAAACCTGACCCACACTCAAATATCTTTTCTCAGGGTCTCGAACTGTTTTAATTGTTTTAGTAAGCAACAGTCAAGGGAACCAAGGAAAATACAGTAGATTTATTGCTATTTACCTGAAGTTGTCACTCTAATGCCCATTAAACCTCCAGTGGTTTATTTCACCCTAACTGAGGCCACACTTGATAGCTATCTTTAAAGTGTATTTGTGTGTCAGTGTATTTGCCCGCTCACACCCATCGTGTACTAAACCCTGTTTTGCCAGTACAGGGTCTTGCTGATCTCCTGTTGAATGGCCAAATATGGAATCTAACCTCAAACAGTTTAAATGGAGGCCCTACAATTTTTGAACAGATGTAAAGTCATAATCCATCATTGGTGAAAGGTATTTAGCGAGAGTTTTAAAGTGGTTAAAATTCAGACTAATGACATAACAGTGACAGCAAACTTCTGCTTTATATTACGTGCCTTTTTATTACAATGTACATTAAAAAATTAACAATTTGATACACTTTTTGTGTACTCACTGAATGTGCTGTTTGCAAAACTATCACAAGATTTGTTTTTGCTGCTGCCAAGGTATAGGACCACAAAATGTACTTTCTATCAAAACTGGCACATTTGACAAATGCCCAGTCTTGTTGTAAAAAACATCTGCCTTTTTGTCAAGTTAAAATTCAGTGTGCTGTATGCTGATCCATTGCATGATTTTTCTTTTTTCATTTCAGCACTTACAAGTAAAAAAAGACAAATTATGCATGTTCTACTGCATATACCATATGTATTACTTTAAATCTGCATTGATTGGTTAAAAAAAGTATCTTTTACTGATCCTGTGTGAATTATTTTCATAGAATGTGACATGAAGTCATTGATAACACATTTCAATGTCACATTAGTTACTGTTTTACATGTCGTCTTGAAGTGTTTATTTTCCAGTTTTCTTTTTTCCATCTTCCTTTTCTTCTTCTCTTAGGAAGCAATTTTAAACAATATGATTTCCTCCATACTTGGTTCTCTAAAGGAAACAAGTCGCTTAGGGTCTAAAGTGCAAGGATGTTTTCTTTCCCATATAGAGAAAGAGAATGACGGGACATAAGAGTTCACTTGTGCTGACAATTTTATGCACAAATCCCTTAAAGCCTGTAACATGAAGTATAATGAAAGGTCGAAGTCTAAGAACAGACTACAGTATTTATTGCAGATAACAAACAATAGAACTGCAGTGCACACACACACAAGTTAGTGAGATGAATGACTGACAGGAAGAACTTTTACCTGCTCTCATATAATTTTCTGTTTGTAATAGGAAAGATTTGACATTGGAAGCTGACCAAAAAGGGCTTTTAATGTGAATGATAATTCAATAGAAATGGTTCATTTCCTGTCCTTAACATACAAAATAAGACTATTATATTCCACAACTAATCTTACCTGGCATTGCCTCTATGGATTTCTGCTGTGAAATCAGAAAAAAGTCAGAGATTTCAGAGGTCTTTGACATAAACACATTTTCTTAAGCGTGTGACTTGTAAAGTGAGACATTTTAACATTTTCATTACGTAACCAACTTCATTTACACGCTTATTCAACAGTAATCAAAACCTCATCTGTTTTTCATCTCACATTTGGTTTTTTATTACACTATCGGTAATGTTTAGGTGTAGGTTTAAGTTAGGGAGGCCAGTTTTGTTTGCTCGTTAGGGCATTAACCCTTAAAACCTCATCTCTTTAGAAGAACATTAAACTCACTTTTTTGCACCACACAGTGAACATTGCCCAATTTCCAATGCGCTCTAAGTCCTCGTGGTGGTGTAGTGACTCACCTCAATCCGGGTGGCGGAGCATGAATCTCAGTTGCCTCCACGGCTGAGGCAGTCAATCCAAGCATCTTGCCACGTGGTTTGTTGAGCGCATTACTGCGGAGACATAGCGCATGTGGAGTCTTCACGCTACTCTA